>NW_027475261.1:0-118920 GCF_051020985.1 Nomia melanderi | reverse complement strand
CAAGACCTAACCAAGACCTAACCAAGACCTAACCAAGACCTAACCAAGACCTAACCAAGACCTAACCAAGACCTAACCAAGACCTAACCAAGACCTAACCAAGACCTAACCAAGACCTAACCAAGACCTAACCAAGACCTAACCAAGACCTAACCAAGACCTAACCAAGACCTAACCAAGACCTAACCAAGACCTAACCAAGACCTAACCAAGACCTAACCAAGACCTAACCAAGACCTAACCAAGACCTAACCAAGACCTAACCAAGACCTAACCAAGACCTAACCAAGACCTAACCAAGACCTAACCAAGACCTAACCAAGACCTAACCAAGACCTAACCAAGACCTAACCAAGACCTAACCAAGACCTAACCAAGACCTAACCAAGACCTAACCAAGACCTAACCAAGACCTAACCAAGACCTAACCAAGACCTAACCAAGACCTAACCAAGACCTAACCAAGACCTAACCAAGACCTAACCAAGACCTAACCAAGACCTAACCAAGACCTAACCAAGACCTAACCAAGACCTAACCAAGACCTAACCAAGACCTAACCAAGACCTAACCAAGACCTAACCAAGACCTAACCAAGACCTAACCAAGACCTAACCAAGACCTAACCAAGACCTAACCAAGACCTAACCAAGACCTAACCAAGACCTAACCAAGACCTAACCAAGACCTAACCAAGACCTAACCAAGACCTAACCAAGACCTAACCAAGACCTAACCAAGACCTAACCAAGACCTAACCAAGACCTAACCAAGACCTAACCAAGACCTAACCAAGACCTAACCAAGACCTAACCAAGACCTAACCAAGACCTAACCAAGACCTAACCAAGACCTAACCAAGACCTAACCAAGACCTAACCAAGACCTAACCAAGACCTAACCAAGACCTAACCAAGACCTAACCAAGACCTAACCAAGACCTAACCAAGACCTAACCAAGACCTAACCAAGACCTAACCAAGACCTAACCAAGACCTAACCAAGACCTAACCAAGACCTAACCAAGACCTAACCAAGACCTAACCAAGACCTAACCAAGACCTAACCAAGACCTAACCAAGACCTAACCAAGACCTAACCAAGACCTAACCAAGACCTAACCAAGACCTAACCAAGACCTAACCAAGACCTAACCAAGACCTAACCAAGACCTAACCAAGACCTAACCAAGACCTAACCAAGACCTAACCAAGACCTAACCAAGACCTAACCAAGACCTAACCAAGACCTAACCAAGACCTAACCAAGACCTAACCAAGACCTAACCAAGACCTAACCAAGACCTAACCAAGACCTAACCAAGACCTAACCAAGACCTAACCAAGACCTAACCAAGACCTAACCAAGACCTAACCAAGACCTAACCAAGACCTAACCAAGACCTAACCAAGACCTAACCAAGACCTAACCAAGACCTAACCAAGACCTAACCAAGACCTAACCAAGACCTAACCAAGACCTAACCAAGACCTAACCAAGACCTAACCAAGACCTAACCAAGACCTAACCAAGACCTAACCAAGACCTAACCAAGACCTAACCAAGACCTAACCAAGACCTAACCAAGACCTAACCAAGACCTAACCAAGACCTAACCAAGACCTAACCAAGACCTAACCAAGACCTAACCAAGACCTAACCAAGACCTAACCAAGACCTAACCAAGACCTAACCAAGACCTAACCAAGACCTAACCAAGACCTAACCAAGACCTAACCAAGACCTAACCAAGACCTAACCAAGACCTAACCAAGACCTAACCAAGACCTAACCAAGACCTAACCAAGACCTAACCAAGACCTAACCAAGACCTAACCAAGACCTAACCAAGACCTAACCAAGACCTAACCAAGACCTAACCAAGACCTAACCAAGACCTAACCAAGACCTAACCAAGACCTAACCAAGACCTAACCAAGACCTAACCAAGACCTAACCAAGACCTAACCAACCAAGACCTAACCAAGACCTAACCAAGACCTAACCAAGACCTAACCAAGACCTAACCAAGACCTAACCAAGACCTAACCAAGACCTAACCAAGACCTAACCAAGACCTAACCAAGACCTAACCAAGACCTAACCAAGACCTAACCAAGACCTAACCAAGACCTAACCAAGACCTAACCAAGACCTAACCAAGACCTAACCAAGACCTAACCAAGACCTAACCAAGACCTAACCAAGACCTAACCAAGACCTAACCAAGACCTAACCAAGACCTAACCAAGACCTAACCAAGACCTAACCAAGACCTAACCAAGACCTAACCAAGACCTAACCAAGACCTAACCAAGACCTAACCAAGACCTAACCAAGACCTAACCAAGACCTAACCAAGACCTAACCAAGACCTAACCAAGACCTAACCAAGACCTAACCAAGACCTAACCAAGACCTAACCAAGACCTAACCAAGACCTAACCAAGACCTAACCAAGACCTAACCAAGACCTAACCAAGACCTAACCAAGACCTAACCAAGACCTAACCAAGACCTAACCAAGACCTAACCAAGACCTAACCAAGACCTAACCAAGACCTAACCAAGACCTAACCAAGACCTAACCAAGACCTAACCAAGACCTAACCAAGACCTAACCAAGACCTAACCAAGACCTAACCAAGACCTAACCAAGACCTAACCAAGACCTAACCAAGACCTAACCAAGACCTAACCAAGACCTAACCAAGACCTAACCAAGACCTAACCAAGACCTAACCAAGACCTAACCAAGACCTAACCAAGACCTAACCAAGACCTAACCAAGACCTAACCAAGACCTAACCAAGACCTAACCAAGACCTAACCAAGACCTAACCAAGACCTAACCAAGACCTAACCAAGACCTAACCAAGACCTAACCAAGACCTAACCAAGACCTAACCAAGACCTAACCAAGACCTAACCAAGACCTAACCAAGACCTAACCAAGACCTAACCAAGACCTAACCAAGACCTAACCAAGACCTAACCAAGACCTAACCAAGACCTAACCAAGACCTAACCAAGACCTAACCAAGACCTAACCAAGACCTAACCAAGACCTAACCAAGACCTAACCAAGACCTAACCAAGACCTAACCAAGACCTAACCAAGACCTAACCAAGACCTAACCAAGACCTAACCAAGACCTAACCAAGACCTAACCAAGACCTAACCAAGACCTAACCAAGACCTAACCAAGACCTAACCAAGACCTAACCAAGACCTAACCAAGACCTAACCAAGACCTAACCAAGACCTAACCAAGACCTAACCAAGACCTAACCAAGACCTAACCAAGACCTAACCAAGACCTAACCAAGACCTAACCAAGACCTAACCAAGACCTAACCAAGACCTAACCAAGACCTAACCAAGACCTAACCAAGACCTAACCAAGACCTAACCAAGACCTAACCAAGACCTAACCAAGACCTAACCAAGACCTAACCAAGACCTAACCAAGACCTAACCAAGACCTAACCAAGACCTAACCAAGACCTAACCAAGACCTAACCAAGACCTAACCAAGACCTAACCAAGACCTAACCAAGACCTAACCAAGACCTAACCAAGACCTAACCAAGACCTAACCAAGACCTAACCAAGACCTAACCAAGACCTAACCAAGACCTAACCAAGACCTAACCAAGACCTAACCAAGACCTAACCAAGACCTAACCAAGACCTAACCAAGACCTAACCAAGACCTAACCAAGACCTAACCAAGACCTAACCAAGACCTAACCAAGACCTAACCAAGACCTAACCAAGACCTAACCAAGACCTAACCAAGACCTAACCAAGACCTAACCAAGACCTAACCAAGACCTAACCAAGACCTAACCAAGACCTAACCAAGACCTAACCAAGACCTAACCAAGACCTAACCAAGACCTAACCAAGACCTAACCAAGACCTAACCAAGACCTAACCAAGACCTAACCAAGACCTAACCAAGACCTAACCAAGACCTAACCAAGACCTAACCAAGACCTAACCAAGACCTAACCAAGACCTAACCAAGACCTAACCAAGACCTAACCAAGACCTAACCAAGACCTAACCAAGACCTAACCAAGACCTAACCAAGACCTAACCAAGACCTAACCAAGACCTAACCAAGACCTAACCAAGACCTAACCAAGACCTAACCAAGACCTAACCAAGACCTAACCAAGACCTAACCAAGACCTAACCAAGACCTAACCAAGACCTAACCAAGACCTAACCAAGACCTAACCAAGACCTAACCAAGACCTAACCAAGACCTAACCAAGACCTAACCAAGACCTAACCAAGACCTAACCAAGACCTAACCAAGACCTAACCAAGACCTAACCAAGACCTAACCAAGACCTAACCAAGACCTAACCAAGACCTAACCAAGACCTAACCAAGACCTAACCAAGACCTAACCAAGACCTAACCAAGACCTAACCAAGACCTAACCAAGACCTAACCAAGACCTAACCAAGACCTAACCAAGACCTAACCAAGACCTAACCAAGACCTAACCAAGACCTAACCAAGACCTAACCAAGACCTAACCAAGACCTAACCAAGACCTAACCAAGACCTAACCAAGACCTAACCAAGACCTAACCAAGACCTAACCAAGACCTAACCAAGACCTAACCAAGACCTAACCAAGACCTAACCAAGACCTAACCAAGACCTAACCAAGACCTAACCAAGACCTAACCAAGACCTAACCAAGACCTAACCAAGACCTAACCAAGACCTAACCAAGACCTAACCAAGACCTAACCAAGACCTAACCAAGACCTAACCAAGACCTAACCAAGACCTAACCAAGACCTAACCAAGACCTAACCAAGACCTAACCAAGACCTAACCAAGACCTAACCAAGACCTAACCAAGACCTAACCAAGACCTAACCAAGACCTAACCAAGACCTAACCAAGACCTAACCAAGACCTAACCAAGACCTAACCAAGACCTAACCAAGACCTAACCAAGACCTAACCAAGACCTAACCAAGACCTAACCAAGACCTAACCAAGACCTAACCAAGACCTAACCAAGACCTAACCAAGACCTAACCAAGACCTAACCAAGACCTAACCAAGACCTAACCAAGACCTAACCAAGACCTAACCAAGACCTAACCAAGACCTAACCAAGACCTAACCAAGACCTAACCAAGACCTAACCAAGACCTAACCAAGACCTAACCAAGACCTAACCAAGACCTAACCAAGACCTAACCAAGACCTAACCAAGACCTAACCAAGACCTAACCAAGACCTAACCAAGACCTAACCAAGACCTAACCAAGACCTAACCAAGACCTAACCAAGACCTAACCAAGACCTAACCAAGACCTAACCAAGACCTAACCAAGACCTAACCAAGACCTAACCAAGACCTAACCAAGACCTAACCAAGACCTAACCAAGACCTAACCAAGACCTAACCAAGACCTAACCAAGACCTAACCAAGACCTAACCAAGACCTAACCAAGACCTAACCAAGACCTAACCAAGACCTAACCAAGACCTAACCAAGACCTAACCAAGACCTAACCAAGACCTAACCAAGACCTAACCAAGACCTAACCAAGACCTAACCAAGACCTAACCAAGACCTAACCAAGACCTAACCAAGACCTAACCAAGACCTAACCAAGACCTAACCAAGACCTAACCAAGACCTAACCAAGACCTAACCAAGACCTAACCAAGACCTAACCAAGACCTAACCAAGACCTAACCAAGACCTAACCAAGACCTAACCAAGACCTAACCAAGACCTAACCAAGACCTAACCAAGACCTAACCAAGACCTAACCAAGACCTAACCAAGACCTAACCAAGACCTAACCAAGACCTAACCAAGACCTAACCAAGACCTAACCAAGACCTAACCAAGACCTAACCAAGACCTAACCAAGACCTAACCAAGACCTAACCAAGACCTAACCAAGACCTAACCAAGACCTAACCAAGACCTAACCAAGACCTAACCAAGACCTAACCAAGACCTAACCAAGACCTAACCAAGACCTAACCAAGACCTAACCAAGACCTAACCAAGACCTAACCAAGACCTAACCAAGACCTAACCAAGACCTAACCAAGACCTAACCAAGACCTAACCAAGACCTAACCAAGACCTAACCAAGACCTAACCAAGACCTAACCAAGACCTAACCAAGACCTAACCAAGACCTAACCAAGACCTAACCAAGACCTAACCAAGACCTAACCAAGACCTAACCAAGACCTAACCAAGACCTAACCAAGACCTAACCAAGACCTAACCAAGACCTAACCAAGACCTAACCAAGACCTAACCAAGACCTAACCAAGACCTAACCAAGACCTAACCAAGACCTAACCAAGACCTAACCAAGACCTAACCAAGACCTAACCAAGACCTAACCAAGACCTAACCAAGACCTAACCAAGACCTAACCAAGACCTAACCAAGACCTAACCAAGACCTAACCAAGACCTAACCAAGACCTAACCAAGACCTAACCAAGACCTAACCAAGACCTAACCAAGACCTAACCAAGACCTAACCAAGACCTAACCAAGACCTAACCAAGACCTAACCAAGACCTAACCAAGACCTAACCAAGACCTAACCAAGACCTAACCAAGACCTAACCAAGACCTAACCAAGACCTAACCAAGACCTAACCAAGACCTAACCAAGACCTAACCAAGACCTAACCAAGACCTAACCAAGACCTAACCAAGACCTAACCAAGACCTAACCAAGACCTAACCAAGACCTAACCAAGACCTAACCAAGACCTAACCAAGACCTAACCAAGACCTAACCAAGACCTAACCAAGACCTAACCAAGACCTAACCAAGACCTAACCAAGACCTAACCAAGACCTAACCAAGACCTAACCAAGACCTAACCAAGACCTAACCAAGACCTAACCAAGACCTAACCAAGACCTAACCAAGACCTAACCAAGACCTAACCAAGACCTAACCAAGACCTAACCAAGACCTAACCAAGACCTAACCAAGACCTAACCAAGACCTAACCAAGACCTAACCAAGACCTAACCAAGACCTAACCAAGACCTAACCAAGACCTAACCAAGACCTAACCAAGACCTAACCAAGACCTAACCAAGACCTAACCAAGACCTAACCAAGACCTAACCAAGACCTAACCAAGACCTAACCAAGACCTAACCAAGACCTAACCAAGACCTAACCAAGACCTAACCAAGACCTAACCAAGACCTAACCAAGACCTAACCAAGACCTAACCAAGACCTAACCAAGACCTAACCAAGACCTAACCAAGACCTAACCAAGACCTAACCAAGACCTAACCAAGACCTAACCAAGACCTAACCAAGACCTAACCAAGACCTAACCAAGACCTAACCAAGACCTAACCAAGACCTAACCAAGACCTAACCAAGACCTAACCAAGACCTAACCAAGACCTAACCAAGACCTAACCAAGACCTAACCAAGACCTAACCAAGACCTAACCAAGACCTAACCAAGACCTAACCAAGACCTAACCAAGACCTAACCAAGACCTAACCAAGACCTAACCAAGACCTAACCAAGACCTAACCAAGACCTAACCAAGACCTAACCAAGACCTAACCAAGACCTAACCAAGACCTAACCAAGACCTAACCAAGACCTAACCAAGACCTAACCAAGACCTAACCAAGACCTAACCAAGACCTAACCAAGACCTAACCAAGACCTAACCAAGACCTAACCAAGACCTAACCAAGACCTAACCAAGACCTAACCAAGACCTAACCAAGACCTAACCAAGACCTAACCAAGACCTAACCAAGACCTAACCAAGACCTAACCAAGACCTAACCAAGACCTAACCAAGACCTAACCAAGACCTAACCAAGACCTAACCAAGACCTAACCAAGACCTAACCAAGACCTAACCAAGACCTAACCAAGACCTAACCAAGACCTAACCAAGACCTAACCAAGACCTAACCAAGACCTAACCAAGACCTAACCAAGACCTAACCAAGACCTAACCAAGACCTAACCAAGACCTAACCAAGACCTAACCAAGACCTAACCAAGACCTAACCAAGACCTAACCAAGACCTAACCAAGACCTAACCAAGACCTAACCAAGACCTAACCAAGACCTAACCAAGACCTAACCAAGACCTAACCAAGACCTAACCAAGACCTAACCAAGACCTAACCAAGACCTAACCAAGACCTAACCAAGACCTAACCAAGACCTAACCAAGACCTAACCAAGACCTAACCAAGACCTAACCAAGACCTAACCAAGACCTAACCAAGACCTAACCAAGACCTAACCAAGACCTAACCAAGACCTAACCAAGACCTAACCAAGACCTAACCAAGACCTAACCAAGACCTAACCAAGACCTAACCAAGACCTAACCAAGACCTAACCAAGACCTAACCAAGACCTAACCAAGACCTAACCAAGACCTAACCAAGACCTAACCAAGACCTAACCAAGACCTAACCAAGACCTAACCAAGACCTAACCAAGACCTAACCAAGACCTAACCAAGACCTAACCAAGACCTAACCAAGACCTAACCAAGACCTAACCAAGACCTAACCAAGACCTAACCAAGACCTAACCAAGACCTAACCAAGACCTAACCAAGACCTAACCAAGACCTAACCAAGACCTAACCAAGACCTAACCAAGACCTAACCAAGACCTAACCAAGACCTAACCAAGACCTAACCAAGACCTAACCAAGACCTAACCAAGACCTAACCAAGACCTAACCAAGACCTAACCAAGACCTAACCAAGACCTAACCAAGACCTAACCAAGACCTAACCAAGACCTAACCAAGACCTAACCAAGACCTAACCAAGACCTAACCAAGACCTAACCAAGACCTAACCAAGACCTAACCAAGACCTAACCAAGACCTAACCAAGACCTAACCAAGACCTAACCAAGACCTAACCAAGACCTAACCAAGACCTAACCAAGACCTAACCAAGACCTAACCAAGACCTAACCAAGACCTAACCAAGACCTAACCAAGACCTAACCAAGACCTAACCAAGACCTAACCAAGACCTAACCAAGACCTAACCAAGACCTAACCAAGACCTAACCAAGACCTAACCAAGACCTAACCAAGACCTAACCAAGACCTAACCAAGACCTAACCAAGACCTAACCAAGACCTAACCAAGACCTAACCAAGACCTAACCAAGACCTAACCAAGACCTAACCAAGACCTAACCAAGACCTAACCAAGACCTAACCAAGACCTAACCAAGACCTAACCAAGACCTAACCAAGACCTAACCAAGACCTAACCAAGACCTAACCAAGACCTAACCAAGACCTAACCAAGACCTAACCAAGACCTAACCAAGACCTAACCAAGACCTAACCAAGACCTAACCAAGACCTAACCAAGACCTAACCAAGACCTAACCAAGACCTAACCAAGACCTAACCAAGACCTAACCAAGACCTAACCAAGACCTAACCAAGACCTAACCAAGACCTAACCAAGACCTAACCAAGACCTAACCAAGACCTAACCAAGACCTAACCAAGACCTAACCAAGACCTAACCAAGACCTAACCAAGACCTAACCAAGACCTAACCAAGACCTAACCAAGACCTAACCAAGACCTAACCAAGACCTAACCAAGACCTAACCAAGACCTAACCAAGACCTAACCAAGACCTAACCAAGACCTAACCAAGACCTAACCAAGACCTAACCAAGACCTAACCAAGACCTAACCAAGACCTAACCAAGACCTAACCAAGACCTAACCAAGACCTAACCAAGACCTAACCAAGACCTAACCAAGACCTAACCAAGACCTAACCAAGACCTAACCAAGACCTAACCAAGACCTAACCAAGACCTAACCAAGACCTAACCAAGACCTAACCAAGACCTAACCAAGACCTAACCAAGACCTAACCAAGACCTAACCAAGACCTAACCAAGACCTAACCAAGACCTAACCAAGACCTAACCAAGACCTAACCAAGACCTAACCAAGACCTAACCAAGACCTAACCAAGACCTAACCAAGACCTAACCAAGACCTAACCAAGACCTAACCAAGACCTAACCAAGACCTAACCAAGACCTAACCAAGACCTAACCAAGACCTAACCAAGACCTAACCAAGACCTAACCAAGACCTAACCAAGACCTAACCAAGACCTAACCAAGACCTAACCAAGACCTAACCAAGACCTAACCAAGACCTAACCAAGACCTAACCAAGACCTAACCAAGACCTAACCAAGACCTAACCAAGACCTAACCAAGACCTAACCAAGACCTAACCAAGACCTAACCAAGACCTAACCAAGACCTAACCAAGACCTAACCAAGACCTAACCAAGACCTAACCAAGACCTAACCAAGACCTAACCAAGACCTAACCAAGACCTAACCAAGACCTAACCAAGACCTAACCAAGACCTAACCAAGACCTAACCAAGACCTAACCAAGACCTAACCAAGACCTAACCAAGACCTAACCAAGACCTAACCAAGACCTAACCAAGACCTAACCAAGACCTAACCAAGACCTAACCAAGACCTAACCAAGACCTAACCAAGACCTAACCAAGACCTAACCAAGACCTAACCAAGACCTAACCAAGACCTAACCAAGACCTAACCAAGACCTAACCAAGACCTAACCAAGACCTAACCAAGACCTAACCAAGACCTAACCAAGACCTAACCAAGACCTAACCAAGACCTAACCAAGACCTAACCAAGACCTAACCAAGACCTAACCAAGACCTAACCAAGACCTAACCAAGACCTAACCAAGACCTAACCAAGACCTAACCAAGACCTAACCAAGACCTAACCAAGACCTAACCAAGACCTAACCAAGACCTAACCAAGACCTAACCAAGACCTAACCAAGACCTAACCAAGACCTAACCAAGACCTAACCAAGACCTAACCAAGACCTAACCAAGACCTAACCAAGACCTAACCAAGACCTAACCAAGACCTAACCAAGACCTAACCAAGACCTAACCAAGACCTAACCAAGACCTAACCAAGACCTAACCAAGACCTAACCAAGACCTAACCAAGACCTAACCAAGACCTAACCAAGACCTAACCAAGACCTAACCAAGACCTAACCAAGACCTAACCAAGACCTAACCAAGACCTAACCAAGACCTAACCAAGACCTAACCAAGACCTAACCAAGACCTAACCAAGACCTAACCAAGACCTAACCAAGACCTAACCAAGACCTAACCAAGACCTAACCAAGACCTAACCAAGACCTAACCAAGACCTAACCAAGACCTAACCAAGACCTAACCAAGACCTAACCAAGACCTAACCAAGACCTAACCAAGACCTAACCAAGACCTAACCAAGACCTAACCAAGACCTAACCAAGACCTAACCAAGACCTAACCAAGACCTAACCAAGACCTAACCAAGACCTAACCAAGACCTAACCAAGACCTAACCAAGACCTAACCAAGACCTAACCAAGACCTAACCAAGACCTAACCAAGACCTAACCAAGACCTAACCAAGACCTAACCAAGACCTAACCAAGACCTAACCAAGACCTAACCAAGACCTAACCAAGACCTAACCAAGACCTAACCAAGACCTAACCAAGACCTAACCAAGACCTAACCAAGACCTAACCAAGACCTAACCAAGACCTAACCAAGACCTAACCAAGACCTAACCAAGACCTAACCAAGACCTAACCAAGACCTAACCAAGACCTAACCAAGACCTAACCAAGACCTAACCAAGACCTAACCAAGACCTAACCAAGACCTAACCAAGACCTAACCAAGACCTAACCAAGACCTAACCAAGACCTAACCAAGACCTAACCAAGACCTAACCAAGACCTAACCAAGACCTAACCAAGACCTAACCAAGACCTAACCAAGACCTAACCAAGACCTAACCAAGACCTAACCAAGACCTAACCAAGACCTAACCTAACCAAGACCTAACCAAGACCTAACCAAGACCTAACCAAGACCTAACCAAGACCTAACCAAGACCTAACCAAGACCTAACCAAGACCTAACCAAGACCTAACCTAACCAAGACCTAACCAAGACCTAACCAAGACCTAACCAAGACCTAACCAAGACCTAACCAAGACCTAACCAAGACCTAACCAAGACCTAACCAAGACCTAACCAAGACCTAACCAAGACCTAACCAAGACCTAACCAAGACCTAACCAAGACCTAACCAAGACCTAACCAAGACCTAACCAAGACCTAACCAAGACCTAACCAAGACCTAACCTAACCAAGACCTAACCAAGACCTAACCAAGACCTAACCAAGACCTAACCAAGACCTAACCAAGACCTAACCAAGACCTAACCAAGACCTAACCAAGACCTAACCAAGACCTAACCAAGACCTAACCAAGACCTAACCAAGACCTAACCAAGACCTAACCAAGACCTAACCAAGACCTAACCAAGACCTAACCAAGACCTAACCAAGACCTAACCAAGACCTAACCAAGACCTAACCAAGACCTAACCAAGACCTAACCAAGACCTAACCAAGACCTAACCAAGACCTAACCAAGACCTAACCAAGACCTAACCAAGACCTAACCAAGACCTAACCAAGACCTAACCAAGACCTAACCAAGACCTAACCAAGACCTAACCAAGACCTAACCAAGACCTAACCAAGACCTAACCAAGACCTAACCAAGACCTAACCAAGACCTAACCAAGACCTAACCAAGACCTAACCAAGACCTAACCAAGACCTAACCAAGACCTAACCAAGACCTAACCAAGACCTAACCAAGACCTAACCAAGACCTAACCAAGACCTAACCAAGACCTAACCAAGACCTAACCAAGACCTAACCAAGACCTAACCAAGACCTAACCAAGACCTAACCAAGACCTAACCTAACCAAGACCTAACCAAGACCTAACCAAGACCTAACCAAGACCTAACCAAGACCTAACCAAGACCTAACCAAGACCTAACCAAGACCTAACCAAGACCTAACCAAGACCTAACCAAGACCTAACCAAGACCTAACCAAGACCTAACCAAGACCTAACCAAGACCTAACCAAGACCTAACCAAGACCTAACCAAGACCTAACCAAGACCTAACCAAGACCTAACCAAGACCTAACCAAGACCTAACCAAGACCTAACCAAGACCTAACCAAGACCTAACCAAGACCTAACCAAGACCTAACCAAGACCTAACCAAGACCTAACCAAGACCTAACCAAGACCTAACCTAACCTAACCAAGACCTAACCAAGACCTAACCAAGACCTAACCAAGACCTAACCAAGACCTAACCAAGACCTAACCAAGACCTAACCAAGACCTAACCAAGACCTAACCAAGACCTAACCAAGACCTAACCAAGACCTAACCAAGACCTAACCAAGACCTAACCAAGACCTAACCTAACCAAGACCTAACCAAGACCTAACCAAGACCTAACCAAGACCTAACCAAGACCTAACCAAGACCTAACCAAGACCTAACCAAGACCAAGACCTAACCAAGACCTAACCAAGACCTAACCAAGACCTAACCAAGACCTAACCAAGACCTAACCAAGACCTAACCAAGACCTAACCAAGACCTAACCAAGACCTAACCAAGACCTAACCAAGACCTAACCAAGACCTAACCAAGACCTAACCAAGACCTAACCAAGACCTAACCAAGACCTAACCAAGACCTAACCAAGACCTAACCAAGACCTAACCAAGACCTAACCAAGACCTAACCAAGACCTAACCAAGACCTAACCAAGACCTAACCAAGACCTAACCAAGACCTTTTTTTTTTTTTTTTTTTAAAGTGGGGAATCTTCAAAAAGACGAACCCGGCCATCCAGCCGGGAACAGTGCCGGATTTGTACCGGCTAAACCCCACTGTTTTCCGTCGCGGAGTCCTTTAGCGACGGGGCCCGGCGCCTTCGATGCTTCCGGTACTCCCACTAAACCCCGCCAGACTCAAATTTCGTCCCGTTAATCGTAACTCGTTTATTGTATTCCGAGGTACATGTCGGGAAAACAGCGACATGTACCCCTTCATACCCCTCCTCTCTGTTGAAACTGGTTGGGAAGGTGGGGATAGCAAGCCGAGGCTTATTGATCCCCCCCTCCCCCTCACCACAAGAAATTGCAGATCTCTCTACAACTCTTGCTCCATTTCGAAAGTAGTTTCTCCACTAGTTGACAAGTCCATCTCTGTACGAGGTATCGTCGGCCTCGAGGAAGTCGCCGTTTTCTTCCCGGCGTCCGAATGGCCCTTCTTCTTCTTCTTTACTAACCTCTCGGGCACGACTTGCGGCCTCTTGAACGCTGCCGACGGCGAGGCAACTTTCTTCTGAGATGCCGGTGCAGGCTGTTCCACCGGTTTTGAAGTCTTCTCGGGGGGATCCTTGGATGGACGCGGAGGTATCTCCGCCTTGTCCCCTCCCCTTTTCTTACTCATCTCAAGGGCCTTGCACATCTGACTTCCCATTCGATGCTCCGCGTCGAAACCCTTCCGGTTGCACACCGGGCACTTATGTTTCTCTTCGGGGCATGCCCCGATCAGATGGTCCTCCCCTCCGCACTTGAAGCACACCGGAGCTTTCTCCTCGGTCGAAGGACACTTGGACCGAACGTGCCCAAACTCCAGGCATTTGAAGCATTGCAGTGGTCGGGCTTCCAGCGCCGTCACCAACACCGACGACCACCCGATCGCCAGCCTTTCTTCCTTCAAAACCTTCTTTCCGGCACCGATGGGGCACCTCACCCATGCGGCACCTAGTCCATTCGTCGGGAAACGAATCTCTCCTACCCTAACATCGTCGACGTCGCAATCCCCGGTAGTGGCGATCGCGGCCGCGATTTCAGCTCTGGTAATCGATTCGTCGATTCGGCGGAGACGCAGCTCGCAGCACTTCTGCGGCAGTCCCACCTTCAGTTCCGGCCTTTCCTCGAAAGCTGTTTTCAGCTTTCCCGCCAATTCTACCGCCTTTTCCTTACAATTCTCGCCCAGAATTTCAAGGACGGCTCCTCCTGTCACGGCTCTTTTTAACCTAATCTCCCCAGGTTTAATTCCAATAGTCCCGAGGTCGACCTTCTGCCGGGCTAGGGCTATCGCCTCCGACATCGAGATCTTCCCTGCTTCCAGTATATTCAAGGTAACCGCGGATGTAACCGGTACTCTCCCCAGTTTTACCTTCTTTGTCTTCTTCTTCTGTTTACGACTCCTCTTCCTTTCCGATCCAGACGTCAGGGCCTCTCCATCCGAGGAGGTTGCCGAGACGACCTTCGACTTCTTCTTCTTCTTCTCCCGTGTCTTCTTCTTTGAAACAGCCGTCCAATCCGATAATCTATCCACTGTGTCCTCCAAATCCGACCCCAGTGGAGTAGATGTAATCATCCGGCTGCTTCCCGCGTCGGTAGATTCCTTCCTTTTACTTTTCCCTCTTACGCAATCGGCAAAGGTAAGGGCCTTGCCTCCCGCCTTGATCGGGGATGACTCCCTTAACCGCGCCTGGGCCTCCAAGAGTCTACGTCTTAATGAGACCATGTTACTGTCGTCCTTTTTGCTCTTCTTGGACTCGAGAATCCTACCACTCGAGGTCGAGGTTTCCCCTTTCCTCTCCGAGAGTCCCAGCCTCTGGAGATTTTCCTTGAAGAACGTCTCCATTGATCCCCTCATTTGATCCATTATCCGGTGTTCCATCGACTGCAATTCCACCTTCAAGTCGAACACGGCGCTCTGCTTAGCTTCCTCGACTTCCGTCATCGCGGCTCTAGCGCGAGACTCTAGAGCCTGACTTTTCGCCGTACCTTCTCTTGATCTTGCCAACTCGGCTCGAAGCGACTCTATCGTTGCTTTCAAATCGTAAACAGTCTTGTCTTGTTCAGTCATCTGCGTCAGCAGCCTGGCATTTTCCGTCCGAAGCTGCATCACGTCCGCAGGCCCTTGAAACCGGGAGTGCATTTCCATGGCCATGTGCTTCGTAATCTTCGCGCACAGTCGCAACGACCGCACAAACGTTCCCTTTAGATTACTCGAGTGTTCCGACACATAGTGTATTTGGTCCTGCAGCTCTATGACCCTCGCTGCCAAGTCTGCGGTACTCATACAAACTATGTCTTCTCGAATTTCTTCGTCGGTAGGCAAAGTGTCCTTCTTCTTCTTCTTCTTCTTGCTCTTCTCCGTCACTTTCCCAGTCCTTATGTATTCGATGTCCGCTCGAAGTCGCTCTTCTTCCGACCACTTTTCACCGCTACTCGGGTAATCCAGTGGGATCCTCCTTTTGCGTCCTCCGCCGGTATCCGTCGACGAGATGGTACAAACGGATTCGTCCCTTCGCTGTCGGTCGTCCTTGTGCTGGAGTTTCCACTCCTCCTTCATTTGACGAAGATAGTCGTCGTAGTCTTCCAATGGAGCCAAAGCGTGAGGTTCGCCGTGAGCCCCCTCGAGCGATAGGCGTGTAAACCTCTCTGCAGCCAAATGAGCCGCGTCCTTCTTCCAGGGCATCTTCCGGTTGTCGACGGTGCGCACTTCGCCCTGCGGAGTGCGCACTTTCCAACGGTGCTCGTCGATGTACCCCACCAGTTGGTCCGGTCCCTCTACTCCTTGAACGTTCACGTGTCTAATCGTTCGTCCGGGTATATTCATGCCCGAGGCAGTGGAGGCGAAGCTGACATCCTCCAACTCCTCCTGAAGACTACATTCGAAGCTCCTGCGACCTGGTGACCCCCTCCAGGTGTAACCGGATGGCCCCGCCACCGGTTCGTCGAAAGAGCTTTCCCTCCTGGGTCTCGTTGTATCCGAAGATCGTCGTCCGGGGACATGCCGTGTCGGTGGTTGCTCACAACTCGTCATTTCCGCCTCCGGGGCATTGTGGCCAACCCCGGCAGGCCCGCAGTCGTAGGTTAACGATGCGGGGGAGCCTGCTCGTACACTCTTACCCGCACCGGTACTGGGGGTTCCGACGCCCCCTGCACCGTAGCCTTTAATTTTATTCTTTTTGTCAGCCATAAGTTGTTTATTAAAAAAGGTTTGCCAAAAGTCGCGACCATGTTTCCAGTCCCCACCAGAGGTGGTTTCGCTCCTCCGTGTCAGCCTCCCCGGCATGGTTGAACCTACCGGTACAGCCTGACACATCACGGGAGTTACTTCCTCTGGTGACCCCTCACCCCGTTAGCATCCCCAGAAGGGGGAAGTACCCAGGGACCACCGCGAGGAGGTGGAGTGAGAGGAATTTCAGGAAGCAGAATCCATCCAAGAGGACCGAAATCTCAATTGGATGAACCCTACTTCCCTCAGGCCCCCGACCTAACCAAGACCTAACCAAGACCTAACCAAGACCTAACCAAGACCTAACCAAGACCTAACCAAGACCTAACCAAGACCTAACCAAGACCTAACCAAGACCTAACCAAGACCTAACCAAGACCTAACCAAGACCTAACCAAGACCTAACCAAGACCTAACCAAGACCTAACCAAGACCTAACCAAGACCTTTTTTTTTTTTTTTTTTTTTTTTTAAAGTGGGGAATCTTCAAAAAGACGAACCCGACCATCCAGCCGGGAACAGTGCCGGATTTGTACCGGCTAAACCCCACTGTTTTCCATCGCGGAGTCCTTTAGCGACGGGGCCCGGCGCCTTCGATGCTTCCGGTACTCCTACTAAACCCCGCCAGACTCAAATTTCGTCCCGTTATTCGTAACTCGTTTATTGTATTCCGAAGTACATGTCGGGAAAACGGCGACATGTACCCCTTTATACCCCTCGTCTCTGTTGAAACTGGTTGGGAAGGTGGGAATAGCAAGCCGAGGCTTATTCATCCCCCCCTCCCCCTCCCCACAAGAAATTGTAGATCTCTCTACAACTCTTGCTCCATTTCAAAAGTAGTTTCTCCACTAGTTGACAAGTCCATCTCTGTGCGGGGTATCGTCGGCCTCGAGGAAGTCGCCGTTTTCTTCCCGGCGTCCGAATGGCCCTTCTTCTTCTTCTTTACTAACCTCTCGGGCACGACTTGCGGCCTCTTGAACGCTGCCGACGGCGAGGCAACTTTCTTCTTTGATGCCGGTGCAGGCTGTTCCACCGGTTTTGTAGTCTTCTCGGGGGGATCCTTGGATGGACGCGGAGGTATCTCCGCCTTCTCCCCTCCCCTTTTCTTACTCATCTCAAGGGCCTTGCACATCTGACTTCCCATTCGATGCTCCGCGTCGAAACCCTTCCGGTTGCACACCGGGCACTTATGTTTCTCTTCGGGGCATGCCCCGATCAGATGGTCCTCCCCTCCGCACTTGAAGCACACCGGAGCTTTCTCCTCGGTCGTGGGACACTTGGACCGAACGTGCCCAAACTCCAAGCATTTGAAGCATTGCAGTGGTCGGGCTTCCAGCGCCGTCACCAACACCGACGACCACCCGATCGCCAGCCTTTCTTCCTTCAAAACCTTTTTTCCGGCACCGATGGGACACCTCACCCATGCGGCTCCTAGTCCATTCGTCGGGAAACGAATCTCTCCTACCCTAACATCGTCGACGTCGCAATCGCCGGTAGTGGCGATCGCGGCCGCGATTTCAGCTCTGGTAATCGATTCGTCGATTCGGCGGAGACGCAGCTCGCAGCACTTCTGCGGCAGTCCCACCTTCAGTTCCGTCCTTTCCTCGAAAGCTGTTTTCAGCTTTCCCGCCAATTCTACCGCCTTTTCCTTACAGTTCTCGCCCAGGATTTCAAGGACGGCTCCTCCTGTCACGGCTCTTTTTAACCTAATCTCCCCAGGTTTAATTCCAATAGTCCCGAGGTCGACCTTCTGCCGGGCTAGGGCTATCGCCTCCGACATCGAGATCTTCCCTTCTTCCACTATATTCAAGGTAACCGCGGATGTAACCGGTACTCTCCCCAGTTTTACCTTCTTTGTCTTCTTCTTCTGTTTACGACTCCTTTTCCTTTCCGATCCAGACGTCAAGGCCTCTCCATCCGAGGAGGTTGCCGAGACGACCTTCTTCCACTTCTTCTTCTTCTTCTCCCGTGTCTTCTTCTTTGAAACCGCCGTCCAATCCGATAATCTATCCACTGTGTCCTCCAAATCCGACCCCAGTGGAGTAGATGTAATCATGCGGCTGCTTCCCGCATCGGTCGATTCCTTCCTTTTACTTTTGCCTCTCACGCAATCAGCAAAGGTAAGAGCCTTGCCTCCCGCCTTGATCGGGGATGACTCCCTTAACCGCGCCTGGGCCTCCAAGAGTCTACGTCTTAACGAGGCCATGTTACTGTCGTCCTTTTTGCTCTTCTTGGACTCGAGAATCCTACCACTCGAGGTCGAGGTTTCCCCTTTCCTCTCCGAGAGTCCCAGCCTCTGGAGATTTTCCTTGAAGAATGTCTCCATTGATCCCCTCATTTGATCCATTATCCGGTGTTCCATCGACTGCAGTTCCACCTTCAAGTCGAACACGGCGCTCTGCTTAGCTTCCTCGACTTCCGTCATCGCGGCTCTAGCGCGAGACTCTAGAGCCTGACTTTTCGCCGTACCTTCTCTTGATCTTGCCAGCTCGGCTCGAAGCGACTCTATCGTTGCTTTCAGATCGTAAACAGTCTTGTCTTGTTCAGTCATCTGCGTCAGCAGCCTGGCATTTTCCGTCCGAAGCTGCATCACGTCCGCAGGCCCTTGAAACCGGGAGTGCATTTCCATGGCCATGTGCTTCGTAATCTTCGCGCACAGTCGCAACGACCGCACAAACGTTCCCTTTAGGTTACTCGAGTGTTCCGACACATAGTGTATTTGGTCCTGCAGCTCTATGACCCTCGCTGCCAAGTCTGCGGTACTCATACAAACTATGTCTTCTCGAATTTCTTCGTCGGTAGGCAAAGTGTCCTTCTTCTTCTTCTTCTTTTTGCTCTTCTCCGTCACTTTCCCAGTCCTTATGTATTCGATGTCCGCTCGAAGTCGCTCTTCTTCCGACCACTTTTCACCGCTACTCGGGTAATCCAGTGGTATCCTCCTTTTGCGTCCTCCGCCGGTATCCGTCGACGAGATGGTACAAACGGATTCGTCCCTCCGCTGTCGGTCGTCCTTGTGCTGGAGTTTCCACTCCTCCTTCATTTGACGAAGATAGTCGTCGTAGTCTTCCAATGGAGCCAAAGCGTGAGGTTCGCCATGAGCCCCCTCGAGCGATAGGCGTGTAAACCTCTCTGCAGCCAAATGAGCCGCGTCCTTCTTCCAGGGCATCTTCCGGTTGTCGACGGTGCGCACTTCGCCTTGCGGGGTGCGCACTTTCCAACGGTGCTCGTCGATGTACCCCACCAGTTGGTCCGGTCCCTCTACTCCTTGAACATTCACGTGTCTAATCGTTCGTCCGGGTATATTCATGCCCGAGGCAGTGGAGGCGAAGCTGACATCCTCCAACTCCTCCTGAAGACTACATTCGAAGCTCCTGCGACCTGGTGACCCCCTCCAGGTGTAACCGGATGGCCCCGCCACCGGTTCGTCGAAGGAGCTTTCCCTCCTGGGTCTCGTATCCGAAGATCGTCGTCCGGGGACATGCCTTGTCGGTGGTTGCTCACAACTCGTCATTTCCGCCTCCGGGGCATTGTGGCCAACCCCGGCAGGCCCGCAGTCGTAGGTTAACGATGCGGGGGAGCCTGCTCGTACACTCTTACCCGCACCGGTACTGGGGGTTCCGACGCCCCCTGCACCGTAGCCTTTAATTTTATTCTTTTTGTCAGCCATAAGTTGTTTATTAAAAAAAGGTTTGCCAAAAGTCGCGACCATGTTTCCAGTCCCCACCAGAGGTGGTTTCGCTCCTCCGTGTCAGCCTCCCCGGCATGGTTGAACCTACCGGTACAGCCTGACACATCACGGGAGTTACTTCCTCTGGTGACCCCTCACCCCGTTAGCATCCCCAGAAGGGGGAAGTACCCAGGGACCACCGCGAGGAGGTGGAGTGAGAGGAATTTCAGGAAGCACAATCCATCCAAGAGGACCGAAATCTCAATTGGATGAACCCTACTTCCCTCAGGCCCCCGACCTAACCAAGACCTAACCAAGACCTAACCAAGACCTAACCAAGACCTAACCAAGACCTAACCAAGACCTAACCAAGACCTAACCAAGACCTAACCAAGACCTAACCTAACCTAACCAAGACCTAACCAAGACCTAACCAAGACCTAACCAAGACCTAACCAAGACCTAACCAAGACCTAACCAAGACCTAACCAAGACCTAACCAAGACCTAACCAAGACCTAACCAAGACCTAACCAAGACCTAACCAAGACCTAACCAAGACCTAACCAAGACCTAACCTAACCAAGACCTAACCTAACCAAGACCTAACCAAGACCTAACCAAGACCTAACCAAGACCTAACCAAGACCTAACCAAGACCTAACCAAGACCTAACCAAGACCTAACCAAGACCTTTTTTTTTTTTTTTTTTTTAAAGTGGGGAATCTTCAAAAAGACGAACCCGGCCATCCAGCCGGGAACAGTGCCGGATTTGTACCGGCTAAACCCCACTGTTTTCCGTCGCGGAGTCCTTTAGCGACGGGGCCCGGCGCCTTCGATGCTTCCGGTACTCCCACTAAACCCCGCCAGACTCAAATTTCGTCCCGTTAATCGTAACTCGTTTAATTGTATTCCGAGGTACATGTCGGGAAAACAGCGACATGTACCCCTTCATACCCCTCCTCTCTGTTGAAACTGGTTGGGAGGGTGGGGATAGCAAGCCGAGGCTTATTGATCCCCCCCTCCCCCTCACCACAAGAAATTGCAGATCTCTCTACAACTCTTGCTCCATTTCGAAAGTAGTTTCTCCACTAGTTGACAAGTCCATCTCTGTACGAGGTATCGTCGGCCTCGAGGAAGTCGCCGTTTTCTTCCCGGCGTCCGAATGGCCCTTCTTCTTCTTCTTTACTAACCTCTCGGGCACGACTTGCGGCCTCTTGAACGCTGCCGACGGCGAGGCAACTTTCTTCTGAGATGCCGGTGCAGGCTGTTCCACCGGTTTTGAAGTCTTCTCGGGGGGATCCTTGGATGGACGCGGAGGTATCTCCGCCTTGTCCCCTCCCCTTTTCTTACTCATCTCAAGGGCCTTGCACATCTGACTTCCCATTCGATGCTCCGCGTCGAAACCCTTCCGGTTGCACACCGGGCACTTATGTTTCTCTTCGGGGCATGCCCCGATCAGATGGTCCTCCCCTCCGCACTTGAAGCACACCGGAGCTTTCTCCTCGGTCGAGGGACACTTGGACCGAACGTGCCCAAACTCCAGGCATTTGAAGCATTGCAGTGGTCGGGCTTCCAGCGCCGTCACCAACACCGACGACCACCCGATCGCCAGCCTTTCTTCCTTCAAAACCTTCTTTCCGGCACCGATGGGGCACCTCACCCATGCGGCACCTAGTCCATTCGTCGGGAAACGAATCTCTCCTACCCTAACATCGTCGACGTCGCAATCCCCGGTAGTGGCGATCGCGGCCGCGATTTCAGCTCTGGTAATCGATTCGTCGATTCGGCGGAGACGCAGCTCGCAGCACTTCTGCGGCAGTCCCACCTTCAGTTCCGGCCTTTCCTCGAAAGCTGTTTTCAGCTTTCCCGCCAATTCTACCGCCTTTTCCTTACAATTCTCGCCCAGAATTTCAAGGACGGCTCCTCCTGTCACGGCTCTTTTTAACCTAATCTCCCCAGGTTTAATTCCAATAGTCCCGAGGTCGACCTTCTGCCGGGCTAGGGCTATCGCCTCCGACATCGAGATCTTCCCTGCTTCCAGTATATTCAAGGTAACCGCGGATGTAACCGGTACTCTCCCCAGTTTTACCTTCTTTGTCTTCTTCTTCTGTTTACGACTCCTCTTCCTTTCCGATCCAGACGTCAGGGCCTCTCCATCCGAGGAGGTTGCCGAGACGACCTTCGACTTCTTCTTCTTCTTCTCCCGTGTCTTCTTCTTTGAAACAGCCGTCCAATCCGATAATCTATCCACTGTGTCCTCCAAATCCGACCCCAGTGGAGTAGATGTAATCATCCGGCTGCTTCCCGCGTCGGTAGATTCCTTCCTTTTACTTTTCCCTCTTACGCAATCGGCAAAGGTAAGGGCCTTGCCTCCCGCCTTGATCGGGGATGACTCCCTTAACCGCGCCTGGGCCTCCAAGAGTCTACGTCTTAATGAGGCCATGTTACTGTCGTCCTTTTTGCTCTTCTTGGACTCGAGAATCCTACCGCTCGAGGTCGAGGTTTCCCCTTTCCTCTCCGAGAGTCCCAGCCTCTGGAGATTTTCCTTGAAGAACGTCTCCATTGATCCCCTCATTTGGTCCATTATCCGGTGTTCCATCGACTGCAGTTCCACCTTCAAGTCGAACACGGCGCTCTGCTTAGCTTCCTCGACTTCCGTCATCGCGGCTCTAGCGCGAGACTCTAGAGCCTGACTTTTCGCCGTACCTTCTCTTGATCTTGCCAACTCGGCTCGAAGCGACTCTATCGTTGCTTTCAAATCGTAAACAGTCTTGTCTTGTTCAGTCATCTGCGTCAGCAGCCTGGCATTTTCCGTCCGAAGCTGCATCACGTCCGCAGGCCCTTGAAAGCGGGAGTGCATTTCCATGGCCATGTGCTTCGTAATCTTCGCGCACAGTCGCAACGACCGCACAAACGTTCCCTTTAGATTACTCGAGTGTTCCGACACATAGTGTATTTGGTCCTGCAGCTCTATGACCCTCGCTGCCAAGTCTGCGGTACTCATACAAACTATGTCTTCTCGAATTTCTTCGTCGGTAGGCAAAGTGTCCTTCTTCTTCTTCTTCTTCTTGCTCTTCTCCGTCACTTTCCCAGTCCTTATGTATTCGATGTCCGCTCGAAGTCGCTCTTCTTCCGACCACTTTTCACCGCTACTCGGGTAATCCAGTGGGATCCTCCTTTTGCGTCCTCCGCCGGTATCCGTCGACGAGATGGTACAAACGGATTCGTCCCTCCGCTGTCGGTCGTCCTTGTGCTGGAGTTTCCACTCCTCCTTCATTTGACGAAGATAGTCGTCGTAGTCTTCCAATGGAGCCAAAGCGTGAGGTTCGCCGTGAGCCCCCTCGAGCGATAGGCGTGTAAACCTCTCTGCAGCCAAATGAGCCGCGTCCTTCTTCCAGGGCATCTTCCGGTTGTCGACGGTGCGCACTTCGCCCTGCGGAGTGCGCACTTTCCAACGGTGCTCGTCGATGTACCCCACCAGTTGGTCCGGTCCCTCTACTCCTTGAACGTTCACGTGTCTAATCGTTCGTCCGGGTATATTCATGCCCGAGGCAGTGGAGGCGAAGCTGACATCCTCCAACTCCTCCTGAAGACTACATTCGAAGCTCCTGCGACCTGGTGACCCCCTCCAGGTGTAACCGGATGGCCCCGCCACCGGTTCGTCGAAAGAGCTTTCCCTCCTGGGTCTCGTTGTATCCGAAGATCGTCGTCCGGGGACATGCCGTGTCGGTGGTTGCTCACAACTCGTCATTTCCGCCTCCGGGGCATTGTGGCCAACCCCGGCAGGCCCGCAGTCGTAGGTTAACGATGCGGGGGAGCCTGCTCGTACACTCTTACCCGCACCGGTACTGGGGGTTCCGACGCCCCCTGCACCGTAGCCTTTAATTTTATTCTTTTTGTCAGCCATAAGTTGTTTATTAAAAAAGGTTTGCCAAAAGTCGCGACCATGTTTCCAGTCCCCACCAGAGGTGGTTTCGCTCCTCCGTGTCAGCCTCCCCGGCATGGTTGAACCTACCGGTACAGCCTGACACATCACGGGAGTTACTTCCTCTGGTGACCCCTCACCCCGTTAGCATCCCCAGAAGGGGGAAGTACCCAGGGACCACCGCGAGGAGGTGGAGTGAGAGGAATTTCAGGAAGCAGAATCCATCCAAGAGGACCGAAATCTCAATTGGATGAACCCTACTTCCCTCAGGCCCCCGACCTAACCAAGACCTAACCAAGACCTAACCAAGACCTAACCAAGACCTAACCAAGACCTAACCAAGACCTAACCAAGACCTAACCAAGACCTAACCAAGACCTAACCAAGACCTAACCAAGACCTAACCAAGACCTAACCAAGACCTAACCAAGACCTAACCAAGACCTAACCAAGACCTTTTTTTTTTTTTTTTTAACCCTGGATAACCTGCATCAGGCACCCCTCGCCATTGGGGCTGGCGAGGGGTAGTGTGAGATTCTTACTCACTAAAGCTCCAGGGGTGTTCCAGCCTCGGCCATAACAGGGGGTACACCGGAACCAAACATTTACCCTCAGTGTCACCCCCCGGCCCAGTATAAGCCAACACGACACGCTAGCATTACGCAACACTAACAGCATGGAAACACATCATGCACGAAAACGCGATCAAGACCCCCGCGGATCACGGGACGCAGCGTGAACACTCCGACTGCGCCCTTCCCTCCCCAGGGCCCGTGCAAGAGTCGCCTCTAGCCCCAACTAGAGACGACTTGGGCCCTCTGGCACACCGGTTCCGTGGGTCAAGAACCCCGGGCCCGGCGGCCAGAATCTTAAAGTGGGGGAGCCGGCGGTCCCGGACTTCTCGCCCGGCGGCGCCGCCGACCCCTCCCCCCACCCAGTCGAGAGGGATGGGAGTCGCGCTCCCTCTCCCTCTCCGCCGCCTCCTTCTGCAGCATCACGTGCTCGCAGAAGGAGACGACGGCCCCCCGTTTTTGACCCCCCCCCAGCAGGGCCCTGATGAGCCCCGCTGGAGAGAGGTCCCGCCCGATGGCGCGGACCAGGACCCGACGCTCGGAAGCCCACGCTGGACAAAATTCCAGCGTGTGCTGCGCCGTGTCCCGGTCCCCGTCGCAGTGCCGGCATCGGGCATCGCGCTCCCGCTTGATGCGGCACAGGTACTCCCCGAAGCAGCCATGCCCGGACAGCACCTGTGTCACGCGGAAGGTGAGTGGCACTCCACCACTGTCCCGCCAAGCCTCCCAGCTCGGCAAGACAGCCCCGACGACGCGGTGAGAGGCCAACTCCTCGTCTAAAAGACGGAGTCGCCAGCGCTCCCACACGCGCCGCCAGACCTGGTCCCTGGGGTTCCATACGGACCCCAGGGTGTCCGGGTCCCATTCCCCGGCGGTGCCCACGCCCCCGCCCCCAGACCTCGCCCGGAGATAAATATCTCGCAGAGCGATGGCCTGAAGGTCAAAGGGCGGGAACCCCGCCAGGACCGCCGCCGCTGCACCCGAGAGGGTGCGGTATCCCCTTACGATCCTGATGGCGGACAGCCTGTGCAGCCTGCCCATAAGGAGCAGGGTAGACTTATCCGCCACCAGGTCGCCGGCAAAGATGGGCGCGCCGTACAGGACGATACTGCGCACCACCCCCGCGTACAGCCGCCGCACTCGCCCACCCGCACCCCCGAGGTTGGGGAGTAACCGCGCCAGGGCGCAAGTCACCCCCCAAGCCCGGGGGAACAGCCGAGCGAAATGGGGCCCGAACCGCCAGTGGCTGTCCAGGACGAGTCCCAGATATTTCATCTGGTTCCCGACCCGGACCGGAGCCCCCCCCACCATTATCCGCGAGTCGGGCGGCGGGCCGCCCAGACGGGACCGGTGGTACATCCACATCGCCTCCGTCTTAGTGGGCGAAACCCGCAGGCCCAACCCGCGGATAGAGCGCAACAACGCCGACGCCGCCACTTCCGCGGCCCGGCTGACCGACGCGAATCCCGTCCCGCCGACCAGCAAAAGTGTGTCGTCTGCGTAGCAGACCACTTCCGTGTTCGGCGGGAGGGGATCCCTCAAAACTACATCGTACGCGATGTTCCATAAAGTGGGCCCCAGGACGGATCCCTGGGGCACCCCGCGGTCGATTGATCTCCTGTGAGACCTGCCGTCCCTATCCGTGAATAAGATCCACCTATCCCGGAGATACGCCGAGATTACCTTCCTCAGATACAGGGGAACCCGGAGATACTCCAGTCCCTCCTGTATCTTACACCAGGGAAGCGTGTTGAAGGCGTTGTCGATGTCGATCGACACCGCCAGCACCACGCCCCCCCGGCCGGTCCAGCTCTCGGAGAAGGAGCGCACACGCCCGATAGCATCGAGCGTGCCACGCCCCCTCCGGAACCCGAACTGGGCCCCATCCAGTCCCGGCGCACGAAGGGACAGGTGGTCGACGAGGCGGGAATTTACTATTCTTTCAAACAGCTTTCCCACCTCGTCGAGCAAGCAAATCGGCCTATAGGCCGAGGGCATTCCGGCAGGCCTCCCAGGCTTAGCTATGAGGATCAGCCGGGCCTCCTTCCATTCCCGCGGGTAGTCCCCGCGGGCCAGGCAGCTGTTGAACAACCGCCTGACCCGCGGGGCGAGGACCCCCATCGCCGCGCCCCAGGCGCGCCCGGGCAATCCGTCCGGCCCAGGCGCGACCTTCTTGGCACTCATGCGTTTAACCGCCCTCCCGAGCTCCTCGTTGTCGATTTCGAGCCCGCGCGACCACCCCCCGGCACCCGGATCGAAGCCGGATGCCCGCGAACGCGCGCCGGCCAATGCCGACGTTATAAAGCGGTCCACGGGGCCGAGATCGGGCGCACCATCCCCCCGTGGGAATAAGGTCCGGACTATGGTGTTTAACGTCCGGACGTCCAACGTTTCCGTCGTTGGGGGGGCCCAGGGCCTGAGCCTCCCCAAGACGATTCTGTACGCCCGACCCCACGGATCCCCGTGCACGGCACCGAGGAGCTCTTCCCAGGCACGGGACTTGGCTCTCCCGATAGCGTGCCGCAGGGCAAGCCGGGCGCCTGCGTACGCCCGGTATGCCTCCGCGACACGCCCATGCTCTAGCCCCCGCTTTCTGGCCCTGGTGAACCGCCGGCGGAGTCGGTTGCAGCAAACACGCAACCGCCCGATCTCCGCCGACCACCAATAGGCCCTTGCATAGGGTCTGGGAGGCCCCGCACGGGGCATGGACGCGTCGCAAATCGCTACCATGCCCCGCCGGAGCTCCCAAGCAATGCGGTTCACCGGGTCAGCCAGCGAGAGGCCGCTGTTCGGTGAGGCCCAAGCCACGACCTGAGCCGCGGCGTTGAAAAGGTCCTCATCGATATCCCCCCATTTCCATCGCGGTGGTAGGGGTCCACCCCCGCGTGAGCGTCTGGGTCCAACCAGGCATGCCCCCCCGCGAGAGGCAGAGTCCACCTGCATGAACACGTAAACGTGGTCAGACAGGGTCTCCACCTCCCCGAGGACCCGCCAGTCGGAGACCCGCCGCGCCGCCGAGGGGGAAGCCCAGGTGAGGTCCACCACAGACTCCCCCCTCGACGACACGAACGTGCTCTCCGAACCGGTGTTTAGGCACACCAGGTTCAACCCAGCCGCCCACTCCAGCAGCGCCGACCCCCTCGGATCCGTCCTGGGGGAACCCCATGCTGTCGCATGGGCGTTAAAGTCCCCCAGGACGAGAACCGCCCGGGGACCCTGTCGCAGGACAAAGTCCCCGAGTCCTCCCAGGAATTCATCGAATTCCTGTCGGCTACGGCTGGGGGAGATATAGACCCCCACCACCGCGATGTTGCCCCACAGGACCCCCGCGAATCCCGTACCCCGCCCCAGAAAGGAGCAGGGGGGGAAACCGGGGAGGCACTGCCACGTGATCGCAACGGAGCCGGCAGCGTCCCCCACCCAAAGAGGGTGGTTGGGCACCACGTATGGCTCCGCTGCGACCGACAGCCCCACCCGGTGCTCCATCAGGTGCTGGACCAAGAGGTCCTGTGCCCTTTTGGAGCGGCCCAGATTGGTCTGGAGGACTACGAATTATCGACCTCCATGGCCCCCTCCGGACCTTCCCCCTCTGCTACGAGCGTAGCGGTGGAGGCGGCAATTGTTGGATCTATATCCACCAACTGCATTGCCTCCACCGCCACGCTCTCCCCCTGGGATTGGGGCCCTGTGGGGCCCGTGCCCGTTCCCGTCCCCGACGACTCCGTGCCGCCCGCGGACTGGGAAGCACCGGGCGGCGCAGTCGACGGCGCCGGACTATCAACTACAGTGGGGCCAGAAGGGCCCACACTGGTTCCGCCTGTAGCGCCGGCGCTACCGGCCTCTGCTGAGGGTGGTGCGGCCGCTGCCGCACGCTCCCTCTTCCGGCGCCGCCGCTGCGCGGACCGGGACTTGCCCGTGCCGTGTGCGGCCGCACACGCCGGCCCACCCATTCGGTGGCCGGCCTCAAGACCCCTGTCCTTACAGAGGAGACACGTAGGTGCCTCCTTACAGGACACCGCGCGATGGTCCGCGGAGCCACATCTAAAACATAGGTTGCCCCTATCAGCCGCGGCAGTGCACCGCAACCTCACGTGACCAAACGCGAGGCAGCGGTAGCACTGCAGCGGCCGGGTCTCTAGTGGCCTAACCGAGGCCGCGGACCACCCCACCTGGAGGCGCCCGCCCTCGGCGACCTTGCGGGCCGCCGAGAGGGGACACCTGACCCAAGCGGAGCCGAGGCTACGCGGGGGGGAGCGAATCTCCCCCACGCGCACCTCGTCCGCGCGGCATCCTCCCACGCGCGCTACGGCCGCCACGATGTCCGCGGGCCGCACGGAGTCGTCCAACCCCGCAACCCGGAGCTCGCCGTATTTGACCGGCAGCCCAATCTTCACCGGCCCTGACTGGTCGTATAGCCCGGTCAATTTCTCGGCCAGGGCCTTCGCCTTCTCTCTACCGTCGCCACCAGCGACCTCAAAAATGAGGCCCCCCGTCGCGGCGCGCTTCGGGCGGAGCCGACCGTCCTCGATTCCTAAATCTTGGAGATTTATCTCCTGCCGAGCCTTTGTGAGGACCTGCTCATAGGTCGTCTCCGCCCCCGGTGCGATAGTGATCGTGATCGCCGCCGTTCGGGGGGGCCTCGCTAACCGGGCTGCCGGTTTCTGCCGTGCTCCGATTGCGGGCATAGCCCGGGTTCCCTCCCGAAGAGGAGGCGGACGCGAGGCTGTCGCCGGGGCCGTCCTCGGAGCAGCCCTCGAGGGGACCCGTCCAGAAGGGGCGGGGCGATCCCTCTCGAGGCGCATCCGCCTCCTCTTCCGACCGACGACCTCCACCCAGTCGCCGGTCTTGCTCTTTACGGGTGGGGGAGGAGGCGCTGGGAGGCACCTCCCCTGCGCCCCTCTCCCCGCCAAAACAGAACTATAAGTCCGCCCGTCGCGAGTACGGGTGGCTCCCTCCGAAGTCTTGCGGGGTTCCACGGCCCTGTGCCGCACCCCCGCACGCGGTGCCACGCTATCACTGTCCGAGGCGCCAGATGTAAACATCCGGCGTCTCGGAGGCGCTGGTCTTCCCTTTCCCCGTGGAGGGGGAGTATTGGGAGGCGGCATACGGTCGACTCTAACCGCCTCCGTGGCCCTAGTGAGGAGACGCTCCAACCGCGCGATGCGCCTCTCCAAGGCATCGCGATTCCCACCCTCCACGGGGATCTTAGGGGACCGCCGCGGTCCCTCGTTTGCGGTAACGAGGGTACCCGCGGTTCGTTCCACTTCGGCGGTGGACCGCCGCAACGCCACGGTTGTAGGTGGATGACTCACCCTGCTCGTCGCTGCTGTCGTCGGCCGAGACGTGATGCGATCCACCGTCATCTGGAGGCTTCTATACGAAGCCTCCAACTCATTGTTTCGCGCCGCGAGCCGTGCGTTTTCGGCCATAACACGCGTCATGTCCGGTCCGCCGATGCTTCGCACGTGGAGCTCCTCAGCTGCGAGTGCTGCTCCCATACTGGCCATCCTTATATCGCGCACAATCGTCCCTTTTAGGTTGCGCGAAACCTCCGTAGCCCGGATGATAACGGCCTGCATCTCTGCGTGTCGGGCCGCGAGGTCGGCCGTAGCCATGGCTCTCATCTCGGCCCTCATCGCATCCTCGGTCGCGGTGTCCGTTGGCCGAGGTCGCTTTGTCGCGGGCTTGACTCGCGAGGCCCCGCCCCGGATAGATGACGGGCTATCGCCATCTTCTCCGGAGGTGGTATCCCCAGACGCCCGCTTTCGCACCCTATCCGTTGACACGGATGACCCCACCGAGGCGACCGAGGCCGCGCTAAACGAACTCCGCCTCGAATCGCAGCCACCCAGGAGACTCGCCATGTCCCTGTCGTACGACGACGTGGGCGACATGGCGTGCGTTATTTCTCTGAAGGAGACCGGTCCCTCCCTCAGCCGCGTGGAAGATCGCGTTACGCGGCGCGTATCGGTGGGGTTGTCAGCCCGGGCTGACGTTCCCGGCACGTCGATTGGCACACTGCTTGCATGTGCATCGCCAGGGGCGCAGCGGCCCACCCCTGACGATCCCCGGTCGTATGATAACGACGCGGCGGAGCCCGGTCGAGATCTCCTATCCGCGCCGGTACTGGGGGATCCGACCCCCTGCACCGTAAACTTATTTCCTTGTGTTTGTCTATTCATGTTTAGTTTAAGTTTTCGCCATAGTTGGTATAAAAAGAACCCCGTCCCCTCCAGAGGTGGTTTCACCCCTCCGCGTCAGCCACCCTGGCATGGCTGAGCCTGAGCCAGTACAGCCTGACGCATCATCGGAGCTACTTCCTCTGGAGACCCCTCACCCCGTTGGCATCCCCAGAAGGGGGAAGTACCCAGGGACCACCACGAGGAGGTGGAGTGAGAGGAGTTTCAGGAAGCAGAACCCATCCAAGAGGATCGAGATCTCAATTGGATGAACCCTACTTCCCTCAGGCCCCCAGACCTAACCAAGACCTAACCAAGACCTAACCAAGACCTAACCAAGACCTAACCAAGACCTAACCAAGACCTAACCAAGACCTAACCAAGACCTAACCAAGACCTAACCAAGACCTAACCAAGACCTAACCAAGACCTAACCAAGACCTAACCAAGACCTAACCAAGACCTAACCAAGACCTAACCAAGACCTTTTTTTTTTTTTTTTTTTTTTTTTTACGTGGGGGAACCTTCATAGGCGAACCCGGCCCCCTGGGGGAGACCGGGAACAGTGCCGGATTTTTACCGGCTAAACCCCCACGGTCTTCCTTCCGCGGACCGATACAAGGGAGGGACGGCGCCTAACCAATGCTTCCGCTCCCCTCCCCTCGGTCGTATACATCCCATTAATACGCCCTTAATACGACAGGCATGTGCCGGGAAGACCGCGACACATGCCCCCCCCCCCCCTGGCCATACGGAGACGGATCAGCCCCAGCTGACCCGCCTCGGCCTGGGGCCGGCGAGCGTGGGAGGCTTAACCTCCGACGCTCGTCGGTCCCACTTCACTGATGGGGGCATCGACTCTCCGCCAATGTCCCCATCCTCCCCCCGAGTGTAGCGTCTACACTACTTCCATCTCCATTGAGAGATCGCCCCTCTCAATGGACGAAAGCTCTGGTACCTCCACAGGTTTCTTCTTCTTCTTTGTTTTCAAGGCCGGGGCCATCGGCTTCTTGAAACTTGGAGCTTCTGCAGCTTTTGGTGCAACATTTCTGTTGCGTCGCCTGCTTTCTTCCAAAGTGCGGCAATATGGGCCGCCCATCCGGTGGTTAGCCTCGTAGCCTTTGCTCTTGCACAAGAGGCAAGAATGTTTCTCCTCCTTACAAAAGGCGATGAGGTGACCCTCATTCCCACAACGGAAGCACTTCGGTGTTGCCGCCTCCTTTGCTTTTGGGCATCGCATTTTCACGTGCCCAAATTCCAGGCACTGGTAACACTGGAGCGGTCTGGCCTCGAGTGGGGTCACTATCGTGGCCGACCACCCGACCATCAGCCGCTCCAGTGCTACCACCTTCTTTGCTGCCCCGATTGGGCATTTAGCCCATACCGTGCCCATGCCGTAAGGGGGGAATTTGATCGTCCCCACCTTGACGTCTCCTATATTGCAGCCTCCGTTGGCGGCAATTGCCGCAGCAATCTCTTCCGAGGTCACGGACTCGTCCACCCGCGTGACCCTCACCTCGGCCATTTTTTGTGGCACCGCGATTCGCAGGTCCGCCCTGTCTTGAAACACCTGCCGCATTTCTGTCGCCAGTGCGGCGGCTTTCCTCTCCGTATTCTCCCCGATTACCTCGAGGAGCATGGCCCCAGTGATAGCCCGTTTGGGTCTTAGCTCCCCGGGTCCTATGCCTAGGCCGCTAAGATCAATTTTCATCCGAGCCTCCTTGATGGTGTCGGCCATAGTGGCCCCAGTGCCAGGGACCAGTGTGACCGACACGGCAGAACTCCTCGGAACACGCCCCACCTTCGGTTGTCCCTTCTTTTTAATCTTCCTCTTTTTCTTCTTTTCTGTGCCTCTGGGGCCCTCCGTCCCAGAGGTGGTCCCGCCCGCGTCGGTGGACGCCTGGAGGCTCCTTGCCGAGCGTGTACGGCCCGTTGCTCTCCTCCATTCCCCGTCGTCCTCAGAGTCAGTCGCGTATGGGGTTGACGTAACCAACGCCCTCCTTGGCCTCGTGTTCAACCCCCTACGAACACACTCGGCGAAAGTTAAAGATTTCGCCGGCGGTCCTTTGTCGCTCATCAATGAGGCATTCCCGGATCGGGTACTCGGTCCTCGTGAAGGGGTACTTCGAGTCCCGACCAAGGGCGCCTGGGCCTCCCCTCTCGGTTTCCCGAGCATCTTCTTTATCGTACCCTCGAGACGGAGCATGATACGCTCCTCCATCTTCTCCAACTCTCGTCGGAGAGAAGGTTCCTCTTCTTTCTTAGGCTTCTTGGCCGCGGGTGGGGCCATCCTCAGTCCGTCCAGCTCAGCCCTTAGCTTTTCCACTGTGGCCTTAAGCGTGGCAATGGTCGCTTCTTGCCCTGCGACCTTCATTTGGAGGGTCGAATTGTCCACTCTAAGTTGCCGAACGTCCGTCGGGGCGTATGACCGGGCGTGCAACTCTTCGCCTACAACTTTTGTAATTTTAGCGCAAAGTCGAAGTTCGCGCTTAAAATTCCCCTTCAAATTTGAGCTGTGATCCGCCACGTATCGAATCCGGTCTTGCAGTTCGTACGACCTTGCAAAGAGATCGGTGGTCGACAGATCTCTTATCTCGGCTTTGATAGCCTCGATTGGGGGGAGGTTGTCCGTCTGTGTTTTCTTTCTCTTCGGAATATTCAGAGCGGCCTCGGCTTCGTCGGCTGTAGCCTCGCCGAGCTCCGACTCTCCACTCTGTTCCTTTTTCATTTCCACGTCCTCTTCCTTTTTCCCTTCGGCGCCCTGTTCCCTTTTCTTTCTCTTTTCCACCTCCTGCTCGATTAGAGCGTCCCATTCCTCCATCGTGGTGTCCGTGGGTGGAGGTAGGCCCATCGCAGCTCTCGTGGTCGCCAGGTTATCCCGTGTTCGTCTGAACCGCTCTTCCGTGCTCTCCTGTGCCGCCTTTAGCATGGACGCCATTTCGGCGGAGGGTGTCCCTGCGGTCCATTTAGAGGTCCCGGGGGTTGGGGCAATCCCTTTACCCACCTCTGCAGCCCTGGTAGCTCCGGCGCCTGTAGGGGAGGCCATTCGACGCAGGGATGCCTCGCCTTCTGCTCTTAGAGCTGCCCTGATGTCGCCCCTAGTGGGGCTCGTGGGGCTCTTCGCAGAGCTCCTCGTCCGAACACCGTGGATCGGCTCTTTAAACGTGTCCCGTCTCGTGTCCTTTGTCCTCGCCTTGTCGTCATCGCTATTCCCGTCCGTTTTCTTCGGTTTAGTTTTAGGCATCTTTTTCTTACCGATGCTTTTCGGGTGGCGGCATACCGACCCTACTCGGCATCGAATTCTTATAAATGGGGGAAGGGTAACCGCGCGCTTTACCCACCATACACGCGCAGGGCTAATACCGCCCGGGGAGGCCATCCCCCGGGGGTTGTCGCACTAACGACCGGCGCACCCGCCGGCCACCCCTCGGCTAGTAGTGCAAGGCCGAGGAGCGCCCCCTCGCCGTGCGTACACAGCTTAAGGCTCGGGATTTTTTATAGAGGTTGTCATCCTCGCGGTCCAGCCGGTTAAGGCAAGACCCCCGTTCCGGTAAAACATGACCACCGGTTTACGGTATGCCCCCCCCCTTTCGAGGGAGGTTGGTTGACCATCTCACCCCGTTCGCACTCTGTTTCAGATGGCCGGAGCCACCGAAACAGAGTCCCAGGGAGCCCCACGAGGAGGTGGAGTGAGTGGACCTTTTTCCGGCGGTGAGAGTCCCGAACTTCTCCGAAGAAACTCGTCCCTCCAGGTAAGTACCCGAAGGTAAGTACCATAGAGTTTAGAGAATCATCAGATTCATCCGGGTGTTTGACCTCTCTGAAGAGACAATGTACCAGGCCGCGTCCCGGGGTGCGTCTTGGAAGAGATCACACACCGGTCCGACAAGCCCAGCCATCATCTCCCCAGACAGGAAAACCCTCACCCCCCCCGCCCCCCGACCTAACCAAGACCTAACCAAGACCTAACCAAGACCTAACCAAGACCTAACCAAGACCTAACCAAGACCTAACCAAGACCTAACCAAGACCTAACCAAGACCTAACCAAGACCTAACCAAGACCTAACCAAGACCTAACCAAGACCTAACCAAGACCTTTTTTTTTTTTTTTTTTTTTTAAAGTGGGGAATCTTCAAAAAGACGAACCCGGCCATCCAGCCGGGAACAGTGTCGGATTTGTACCGACTAAACCCCACTGTTTTCCATCGCGGAGTCCTTTAGCGACGGGGCCCGGCGCCTTCGATGCTTCCGGTACTCCCACTAAACCCCGCCAGACTCAAATTTCGTCCCGTTAATCGTATCTCGTTTATTGTAGTCCGAAATACATGTCGGGAAAACGGCGACATGTATCCCTTTCTACCCCTCCTCTCTGTTGAAACTGGTTGGGAAGGTGGGGATAGCAAGCCGAGGCTTATTGATCCCCCCCTCCCCCTCACCACAAGAAATTGCAAATCTCTCTACAACTCTTGCTCCATTTCAAAAGTAGTTTCTCCACTAGTTGACAAGTCCATCTCTGTACGGGGAATCGTCGGCCTCGAGGAAGTCGCCGTTTTCTTCCCGGCGTCCGAATGGCCCTTCTTCTTCTTCTTTACTAACCTCTCGGGCACGACTTGCGGCCTCTTGAACGCTGCCGACGGCGAGGCAACCTTCTTCTTTGATGCCGGTGCAGGCTGTTCCACCGGTTTTGTAGTCTTCTCGGGGGGATCCTTGGATGGACGCGGAGGTATCTCCGCCTTATCCCCTCCCCTTTTCTTACTCATCTCAAGGGCCTTGCACATCTGACTTCCCATTCGATGCTCCGAGTCGAAACCCTTCCGGTTGCACACCGGGCACTTATGTTTCTCTTCGGGGCATGCCCCGATCAGATGATCCTCTCCTCCGCACTTGAAGCACACCGGAGCTTTCTCCTCGGTCGAGGGACACTTGGACCGAACGTGCCCAAACTCCAAGCATTTGAAGCATTGCAGTGGTCGAGCTTCCAGAGCCGTTACCAACACCGACGACCACCCAATCGCCAGCCTTTCTTCCTTCAAAACCTTCTTTCCGGCACCGATGGGACACCTCACCCATGCGGCACCTAGTCCATTCGTCGGGAAACGAATCTCTCCTACCCTAACATCGTCGACGTCGCAATCCCCGGTAGTGGCGATCGCGGCCGCGATTTCCGCTCTGGTAATCGATTCGTCGATTCGGCGTAGACGAAGCTCGCAGCACTTCTGCGGCAGTCCCACCTTCAGTTCCGGCCTTTCCTCGAAAGCTGTTTTCAGCTTTCCCGCCAATTCTACCGCCTTTTCCTTACAATTCTCGCCCAGAATTTCAAGGACGGCTCCTCCTGTCACGGCTCTTTTTAACCTAATCTCCCCAGGTTTAATTCCAATAGTCCCGAGGTCGACCTTCTGCCGGGCTAGGGCTATCGCCTCCGACATCGAGATCTTCCCTTATTCCAGTATATTCAAGGTAACCGCGGATGTAACCGGTACTCTCCCCAGTTTTACCTTCTTTGTCTTCTTCTTCTGTTTACGACTCCTCTTCCTTTCCGATCCAGACGTCAGGGCCTCTCCATCCGAGGAGGTTGCCGAGACGACCTTCTTCGTCTTCTTCTTCTTCTTCTCCCGTGTCTTCTTCTTTGAAACCGCCGTCCAATCCGATAATCTATCCACTGTGTCCTCCAAATCCGACCCCAGTGGAGTAGATGTAATCATCCGGCTGCTTCCCGCGTCGGTAGATTCCTTCCTTTTACTCTTGCCTCTCACGCAATCAGCAAAGGTAAGGGCCTTGCCTCCCGCCTTGATAGGGGATGACTCCCTTAACCGCGCCTGGGCCTCCAAGAGTCTACGTCTTAATGAGGCCATGTTACTGTCGTCCTTTTTGCTCTTCTTCGACTCGAGAATCCTCCCACTCGAGGTCGAGGTTTCACCTTTCCTCTCCGAGAGTCCCAGCCTCTGGAGATTTTCCTTGAAGAACGTCTCCATTGATCCCCTCATTTGATCCATTATCCGGTGTTCCATCGACTGCAGTTCCACCTTCAAGTCGAACACGGCGCTCTGCTTAGCTTCCTCGACTTCCGTCATCGCGGCTCTAGCGCGAGACTCTAGAGCCTGACTTTTCGCCGTACCTTCTCTTGATCTTGCCAGCTCGGCTCGAAGCGACTCTATCGTTGCTTTCAGATCGTAAACAGTCTTGTCTTGTTCAGTCATCTGCGTCAGCAGCCTGGCATTTTCCGTCCGAAGCTGCATCACGTCCGCAGGCCCTTGAAACCGGGAGTGCATTTCCATGGCCATGTGCTTCGTAATCTTCGCGCACAGTCGCAACGACCGCACAAACGTTCCCTTTAGGTTACTCGAGTGTTCCGACACATAGTGTATTTGGTCCTGCAGCTCTATGACCCTCGCTGCCAAGTCTGCGGTACTCATACAAACTATGTCTTCTCGAATTTCTTCGTCGGTAGGCAAAGTGTCCTTCTTCTTCTTCTTCTTTTTGCTCTTCTCCGTCACTTTCCCAGTCCTTATGTATTCGATGTCCGCTCGAAGTCGCTCTTCTTCCGACCACTTTTCACCGCTACTCGGGTAATCCAGTGGTATCCTCCTTTTGCGTCCTCCGCCGGTATCCGTCGACGAGATGGTACAAACGGATTCGTCCCTCCGCTGTCGGTCGTCCTTGTGCTGGAGTTTCCACTCCTCCTTCATTTGACGAAGATAGTCGTCGTAGTCTTCCAATGGAGCCAAAGCGTGAGGTTCGCCGTGAGCCCCCTCGAGCGATAGGCGTGTAAACCTCTCTGCAGCCAAATGAGCCGCGTCCTTCTTCCAGGGCATCTTCCGGTTGTCGACGGTGCGCACTTCGCCTTGCGGGGTGCGCACTTTCCAACGGTGCTCGTCGATGTACCCCACCAGTTGGTCCGGTCCCTCTACTCCTTGAACATTCACGTGTCTAATCGTTCGTCCGGGTATATTCATGCCCGAGGCAGTGGAGGCGAAGCTGACATCCTCCAACTCCTCCTGAAGACTACATTCGAAGCTCCTGCGACCTGGTGACCCCCTCCAGGTGTAACCGGATGGCCCCGCCACCGGTTCGTCGAAGGAGCTTTCCCTCCTGGGTCTCGTATCCGAAGATCGTCGTCCGGGGACATGCCTTGTCGGTGGTTGCTCACAACTCGTCATTTCCGCCTCCGGGGCATTGTGGCCAACCCCGGCAGGCCCGCAGTCGTAGGTTAACGATGCGGGGGAGCCTGCTCGTACACTCTTACCCGCACCGGTACTGGGGGTTCCGACGCCCCCTGCACCGTAGCCTTTAATTTTATTCTTTTTGTCAGCCATAAGTTGTTTATTAAAAAAGGTTTGCCAAAAGTCGCGACCATGTTTCCAGTCCCCACCAGAGGTGGTTTCGCTCCTCCGTGTCAGCCTCCCCGGCATGGTTGAACCTACCGGTACAGCCTGACACATCACGGGAGTTACTTCCTCTGGTGACCCCTCACCCCGTTAGCATCCCCAGAAGGGGGAAGTACCCAGGGACCACCGCGAGGAGGTGGAGTGAGAGGAATTTCAGGAAGCAGAATCCATCCAAGAGGACCGAAATCTCAATTGGATGAACCCTACTTCCCTCAGGCCCCCGACCTAACCAAGACCTAACCAAGACCTAACCAAGACCTAACCAAGACCTAACCAAGACCTAACCAAGACCTTTTTTTTTTTTTTTTTTTTTTTTTTTTTTAACCCTGGATAACCTGCATCAGGCACCCCTCACCATTGGGGCTGGCGAGGGGTAGTGTGAGATTCTTACTCACTAAAGCTCCAGGGGTGTTCCGGCCACGGCCATAACAGGGGGTACACCGGAACCAAACATTTACCCTCAGTGTCACCCCCCGGCCCAGTATATGCCAACACGACACGCTAGCATTACGCGACACTAACAGCATGGAAAGACATCATGCACCAAAACGCGATCAAGACCCCCGCGGATCACGGGACGCAGCGTGAACACTCCGACTGCGCCCTTCCCTCCCCAGGGCCCGTGCAAGAGTCGCCTCTAGCCCCAACTAGAGACGACTTGGGCCCTCTGGCACACCGGTTCCGTGGGTCAAGAACCCCGGGCCCGGCGGCCAGAATCTTAAAGTGGGGGAGCCGGCGGTCCCGGACTTCTCGCCCGGCGGCGCCGCCGACCCCTCCCCCCACCCAGTCGAGAGGGATGGGAGTCGCGCTCCCTCTCCCTCTCCGCCGCCTCCTTCTGCAGCATCACGTGCTCGCAGAAGGAGACGACGGCCCCCCGTTTTTGACCCCCCTCCAGCAGGGCCCTAATGAGCCCCGCTGGGGAGAGGTCCCGCCCGATGGCGCGGACCAGGACCCGACGCTCGGAAGCCCACGCTGGACAAAATTCCAGCGTGTGCTGCGCCGTGTCCTGGTCCCCGTCGCAGTGCCGGCATCGGGCATCGCGCTCCCGCTTGATGCGGCACAGGTACTCCCCGAAGCAGCCATGCCCGGACAGCACCTGTGTCACGCGGAAGGTGAGTGGCACTCCACCACTGTCCCGCCAAGCCTCCCAGCTCGGCAAGACAGCCCCAACGACGCGGTGAGAGGCCAACTCCTCGTCTAAAAGACGAAGTCGCCAGCGCTCCCACACCCGCCGCCAGACCTGGTCCCTGGGGTTCCATACGGACCCCAGGGTGTCCGGGTCCCATTCCCCGGCGGTGTCCACGCCCCCGCCCCCAGACCTCGCCCGGAGATAAATATCTCGCAGAGCGATGGCCTGAAGGTCAAAGGGCGGGAACCCCGCCAGGACCGCCGCCGCTGCACCCGAGAGGGTGCGGTATCCCCTTACGATCCTGATGGCGGACAGCCTGTGCAGCCTGCCCATAAGGAGCAGGGTAGGCTTATCCGCCACCAGGTCGCCGGCAAAGATGGGCGCGCCGTACAGGACGATACTGCGCACCACCCCCGCGTACAGCCGCCGCACTCGCCCACCCGCACCCCCGAGGTTGGGGAGCAACCGCGCCAGGGCGCAAGTCACCCCCCAAGCCCGGGGGAACAGCCGAGCGAAATGGGGCCCGAACCGCCAGTGGCTGCCCAGGACGAGTCCCAGATATTTCATCTGGTTCCCGACCCGGACCGGAGCCCCCCCCCACCATTATCCGCGAGTCGGGCGGCGGGCCGCCCAGACGGGACCGGTGGTACATCCACATCGCCTCCGTCTTAGTGGGCGAAACCCGCAGGCCCAACCCGCGGATAGAGCGCAATAACGCCGACGCCGCCACTTCCGCGGCCCGGCTGACCGACGCGAATCCCGTCCCGCCGACCAGCAGAAGTGTGTCGTCTGCGTAGCAGACCACTTCCGTGTTCGGCGGGAGGGGATCCCTCAAAACTACATCGTACGCGATGTTCCATAAAGTGGGCCCCAGGACGGATCCCTGGGGCACCCCGCGGTCGATTGATCTCCTGTGAGACCTGCCGTCCCTATCCGTGAATAAGATCCACCTATCCCGGAGATACGCCGAGATTACCTTCCTCAGATACAGGGGAACCCGGAGATACTCCAGTCCCTCCTGTATCTTACACCAGGGAAGCGAGTTGAAGGCGTTGTCGATGTCGATCGACACCGCCAGCACCACGCCCCCCCGGCCGGTCCAGCTCTCGGAGAAGGAGCGCACACGCCCGATAGCATCGAGCGTGCCACGCCCCCTCCGGAACCCGAACTGGGCCCCATCCAGTCCCGGCGCACGAAGGGACAGGTGGTCGACGAGGCGGGAGTTTACTATTCTTTCAAACAGCTTTCCCACCTCGTCGAGCAAGCAAATCGGCCTATAGGCCGAGGGCATTCCGGCAGGCCTCCCAGGCTTAGCTATGAGGATCAGCCGGGCCTCCTTCCATTCCCGCGGGTAGTCCCCGCGGGCCAGGCAGCTGTTGAACAACCGCCTGACCCGCGGGGCGAGGACCCCCATCGCCGCGCCCCAGGCGCGCCCGGGCAATCCGTCCGGCCCAGGCGCGACCTTCTTGGCACTCATGCGTTTAACCGCCCTCCCGAGCTCCTCGTTGTCGATTTCGAGCCCGCGCGACCACCCCCCGGCACCCGGATCGAAGCCGGATGCCCGCGAACGCGCGCCGGCCAATGCCGACGTTATAAAGCGGTCCACGGGGCCGAGATCGGGCGCACCATCCCCCCGTGGGAATAAGGTCCGGACTATGGTGTTTAGCGTCCGGACGTCCAACGTTTCCGTCGTTGGGGGGGCCCAGGGCCTGAGCCTCCCCAAGACGATTCTGTACGCCCGACCCCACGGATCCCCGTGCACGGCACCGAGGAGCTCTTCCCAGGCACGGGACTTGGCTCTCCCGATAGCGTGCCGCAGGGCAAGCCGGGCGTCTGCGTACGCCCGGTATGCCTCCGCGACACGCCCATGCTCTAGCCCCCGCTTTCTGGCCCTGGTGAACCGCCGGCGGAGTCGGTTGCAGCAAACACGCAACCGCCCGATCTCCGCCGACCACCAATAGGCCCTTGCATAGGGTCTGGGAGGCCCCGCACGGGGCATGGACGCGTCGCAAATCGCTACCATGCCCCGCCGGAGCTCCCAAGCAATGCGGTTCACCGGGTCAGCCAGCGAGAGGCCGCTGTTCGGTGAGGCCCAAGCCACGACCTGAGCCGCGGCGTTGAAAAGGTCCTCATCGATATCCCCCCATTTCCATCGCGGTGGTAGGGGTCCACCCCCGCGTGAGCGTCTGGGTCCAACCAGGCATGCCCCCCCGCGAGAGGCAGAGTCCACCTGCATGAACACGTAAACGTGGTCAGACAGGGTCTCCACCTCCCCGAGGACCCGCCAGTCGGAGACCCGCCGCGCCGCCGAGGGGGAAGCCCAGGTGAGGTCCACCACAGACTCCCCCCTCGACGACACGAACGTGCTCTCCGAACCGGTGTTTAGGCACACCAGGTTCAACCCAGCCGCCCACTCCAGCAGCGCCGACCCCCTCGGATCCGTCCTGGGGGAACCCCATGCTGTCGCATGGGCGTTAAAGTCCCCCAGGACGAGAACCGCCCGGGGACCCTGTCGCAGGACAAAGTCCCCGAGTCCTCCCAGGAATTCATCGAATTCCTGTCGGCTACGGCTGGGGGAGATATAGACCCCCACCACCGCGATGTTGCCCCACAGGACCCCCGCGAATCCCGTACCCCGCCCCAGAAAGGAGCAGGGGGGGAAACCGGGGAGGCACTGCCACGTGATCGCAACGGAGCCGGCAGCGTCCCCCACCCAAAGAGGGTGGTTGGGCACCACGTATGGCTCCGCTGCGACCGACAGCCCCACCCGGTGCTCCATCAGGTGCTGGACCAAGAGGTCCTGTGCCCTTTTGGAGCGGCCCAGATTGGTCTGGAGGACTACGAATTATCGACCTCCATGGCCCCCTCCGGACCTTCCCCCTCTGCTACGAGCGTAGCGGTGGAGGCGGCAATTGTTGGATCTATATCCACCAACTGCATTGCCTCCACCGCCACGCTCTCCCCCTGGGATTGGGGCCCTGTGGGGCCCGTGCCCGTTCCCGTCCCCGACGACTCCGTGCCGCCCGCGGACTGGGAAGTACCGGGCGGCGCAGTCGACGGCGCCGGACTATCAACTACAGTGGGGCCAGAAGGGCCCACACTGGTTCCGCCTGTAGCGCCGGCGCTACCGGCCTCTGCTGAGGGTGGTGCGGCCGCTGCCGCACGCTCCCTCTTCCGGCGCCGCCGCTGCGCGGACCGGGACTTGCCCGTGCCGTGTGCGGCCGCACACGCCGGCCCACCCATTCGGTGGCCGGCCTCAAGACCCCTGTCCTTACAGAGGAGACACGTAGGTGCCTCCTTACAGGACACCGCGCGATGGTCCGCGGAGCCACATCTAAAACATAGGTTGCCCCTATCAGCCGCGGCAGTGCACCGCAACCTCACGTGACCAAACGCGAGGCAGCGGTAGCACTGCAGCGGCCGGGTCTCTAGTGGCCTAACCGAGGCCGCGGACCACCCCACCTGGAGGCGCCCGCCCTCGGCGACCTTGCGGGCCGCCGAGAGGGGACACCTGACCCAAGCGGAGCCGAGGCTACGCGGGGGGGAGCGAATCTCCCCCACGCGCACCTCGTCCGCGCGGCATCCTCCCACGCGCGCTACGGCCGCCACGATGTCCGCGGGCCGCACGGAGTCGTCCAACCCCGCAACCCGGAGCTCGCCGTATTTGACCGGCAGCCCAATTTTCACCGGCCCTGACTGGTCGTATAGCCCGGTCAATTTCTCGGCCAGGGCCTTCGCCTTCTCCCTACCGTCGCCACCAGCGACCTCAAAAATGAGGCCCCCCGTCGCGGCGCGCTTCGGGCGGAGCCGACCGTCCTCGATTCCTAAATCTTGGAGATTTATCTCCTGCCGAGCCTTTGTGAGGACCTGCTCATAGGTCGTCTCCGCCCCCGGTGCGATAGTGATCGTGATCGCCGCCGTTCGGGGGGGCCTCGCTAACCGGGCTGCCGGTTTCTGCCGTGCTCCGATTGCGGGCATCGCCCGGGTTCCCTCCCGAAGAGGAGGCGGACGCGAGGCTGTCGCCGGGGCCGTCCTCGGAGCAGCCCTCGAGGGGACCCGTCCAGAAGGGGCGGGGCGATCCCTCTCGAGGCGCATCCGCCTCCTCTTCCGACCGACGACCTCCACCCAGTCGCCGGTCTTGCTCTTTACGGGTGGGGGAGGAGGCGCTGGGAGGCACCTCCCCTGCGCCCCTCTCCCCGCCAAAACAGAACTATAAGTCCGCCCGTCGCGAGTACGGGTGGCTCCCTCCGAAGTCTTGCGGGGTTCCACGGCCCTGTGCCGCACCCCCGCACGCGGTGCCACGCTATCACTGTCCGAGGCGCCAGATGTAAACATCTGGCGTCTCGGAGGCGCTGGTCTTCCCTTTCCCCGTGGAGGGGGAGTATTGGGAGGCGGCATACGGTCGACTCTAACCGCCTCCGTGGCCCTAGTGAGGAGACGCTCCAACCGCGCGATGCGCCTCTCCAAGGCATCGCGATTCCCACCCTCCACGGGGATCTTAGGGGACCGCCGCGGTCCCTCGTTTGCGGTAACGAGGGTACCCGCGCTTCGTTCCACTTCGGCGGTGGACCGCCGCAACGCCACGGTTGTAGGTGGATGACTCACCCTGCTCGTCGCTGCTGTCGTCGGCCGAGACGTGATGCGATCCACCGTCATCTGGAGGCTTCTATACGAAGCCTCCAACTCCTTATTTCGCGCCGCGAGCCGTGCGTTTTCGGCCATAACACGCGTCATGTCCGGTCCGCCGATGCTTCGCACGTGGAGCTCCTCAGCTGCGAGTGCTGCTCCCATACTGGCCGTCCTTATATCGCGCACAATCGTCCCTTTTAGGTTGCGCGAAACCTCCGTAGCCCGGATGATAACGGCCTGCATCTCTGCGTGTCGGGCCGCGAGGTCGGCCGTAGCCATGGCTCTCATCTCGGCCCTCATCGCATCCTCGGTCGCGGTGTCCGTTGGCCGAGGTCGCTTTGTCGCGGGCTTGACTCGCGAGGCCCCGCCCCGGATAGATGACGGGCTATCGCCATCTTCTCCGGAGGTGGTATCCCCGGACGCCCGCTTTCGCACCCTATCCGTTGACACGGATGACCCCACCGAGGCGACCGAGGCGGCGCTAAACGAACTCCGCCTCGAATCGCAGTCACCCAGGAGACTCGCCATGTCCATGTCGTACGACGACGTGGGCGACATGGCGTGCGTTATTTCTCTGAGGGAGACCGGTCCCTCCCTCAGCCGCGTGGAAGATCGCGTTACGCGGCGCGTATCGGTGGGGTTGTCAGCCCGGGCTGACGTTCCCGGCACGTCGATTGGCACACTGCTTGCATGTGCATCGCCAGGGGCGCAGCGGCCCACCCCTGACGATCCCCGGTCGTATGATAACGACGCGGCGGAGCCCGGTCGAGATCTCCTATCCGCGCCGGTACTGGGGGATCCGACCCCCTGCACCGTAAACTTATTTCCTTGTGTTTGTCTATTCATGTTTAGTTTAAGTTTTCGCCATAGTTGGTATAAAAAGAACCCCGTCCCCTCCAGAGGTGGTTTCACCCCTCCGCGTCAGCCACCCTGGCATGGCTGAGCCTGAGCCAGTACAGCCTGACGCATCATCGAAGCTACTTCCTCTGGAGACCCCTCACCCCGTTGGCATCCCCAGAAGGAGGAAGTACCCAGGGACCACCACGAGGAGGTGGAGTGAGAGGAGTTTCAGGAAGCAGAACCCATCCAAGAGGATCGAGATCGCAATTGGATGAGCCCTACTTCCCTCCGGCCCCCGCCCTAACCAAGACCTAACCAAGACCTAACCAAGACCTTTTTTTTTTTTTTTTTTTTTTTTTTTTACGTGGGGGAACCTTCATAGGCGAACCCGGCCCCCTGGGGGGGACCGGGAACAGTGCCGGATTCTTACCGGCTAAACCCCCACGGTCTTCCTTCCGCGAACCGAAATAGGGGAGGCCGGCGCCCAAACATACGCTGCCAGCCACCTCCCCCCGGTCATAGACACATCCAAAAATACACCCTTACACGATAAGCATGTGCCGGGAAGACCTCGGCACATGCCCCCCCCCCGGGCCATACGGAGGCGAGCCAGCCCCAGCTGACCCGCCTCGGCCGGGGGACTGACGGGCGTGGGAGGCCAATAGCCTCCCACGCTCGTCAATCCCCCATCACTGGTGGGAGTATCGACTCCACGTCGATGCTCCCACCCTCCCCCCGAGTGTGGTCACCTACCCTTATGGTAAATCCACGTCCATGGACAATTCACCGTTATCAATGGACGATATGTCCAGCGTATCCAGAGGGCTAACTTTCTGCTTCTGTTTCTTAGTCTTCAAGGCCGGACCAGTCGGCTTTTTGAAGACCTTATCCGTCTCCTCCTGCCTTTTAGGGGTGGTGTTTCCGACACGACGCCTACTCTCTTTCAGGGTCCTACAGTAGGGCCCGCCCATACGGTGATTCGCCTCGTAGCCTCTCCTCTTGCAAATGATGCAGGAGTGTTTCTCTTCTTTACACTCCGCTATGAGGTGCCCCTCGTTGCCACAACGGAAGCATTTCTGCACCGGAGCCTCATCTGCTTTTGGGCAGCGTATCTTAACGTGCCCAAATTCAAGGCATTTGTAGCACTGGAGCGGCCTGGCCTCCAGTGGGGTCACTATTGTAGCCGACCAGCCGACCATGAGCCGCTCCAGTGCTACTATCCTCTTCGCGGCGGCGACAGGGCATTTCACCCATGCCGTGCCCATTCCATAGGGTGTGAACTTTATGGTTCCCACCTTTACATCCTCCACGCTACACTCACCCTTGTCTGCGATTGCCGACGCAATTTCCTGTGGGGTAACCGAGTCGTCTATTCTGGTTACCCGCACCTCCGCCATCTTTTGGGGTACCGCAATTTTGACGTCCGCCCTTCCATCAAATAGTGCACGCATCGTCGTAGCCAGAGCAGTAGCCTTCTTGGCGTTATCTTCCCCTACTACTTCCAGGATCATAGCTCCTGTGATAGCTCTTTTGGGCCTGAGCTCCCCTGGACCGATGCCAATCTCCTCTAACACGATATTAGCTCTGGCCTCCTTTATCGTGTCGGTCATCGTCGCTCTTGACCCTGGCGCCAGGCTGACCGACACCGCCGCCGTTTTCGGGACCCGCCCAACCTTGGGTTTCCCCTTTTTAGTGGCCTTCTTCTTGCTTTGCCGCTTTGGGCCTTCTACGCCGGAGGTGGTGGCATCCGCGTCCGAGGACTGAGCGGGTCTTGGACGGGAACGTCTGGAGACCTTCCTCCACTCTCCATCCTCCTCAGTGTCCGTCCCGTATGGCGTTGAGGTCGGCATTCCCTTCTTGGACCTTGTGTCAAGCCCTCGCCTGACACATTCCGCGAAGGTCAGGGACTTTGGCGGTGGCCCCTTCCCACTGGCGGTCAGAGCACTCCCTCCTGACCGGGTACTTCGGATGGGGATAGTCCGTACCGAGGTCGTGGGTGCCCTTATACCGGTCACGTTCTTCTCGAGGATGCTCTCGATCATCCCGGTTACGCGCTTAGTAATTCTCTCCTCCATGGCGAGGAGCTCCTGCCGAAGGGTTGTCTCCTCATTACCCCGTTCCACTCCCTTTTTTCGGTTCTCGACGGAGGTCAAATGAGGCCGCTCCCTCATTCGATCCACCTGTGCCCTCAGTTGTTCCACCGTCGTCTTCAGGGAGGCTATGGTGAGTTCCTGCTCAGAAGCTTTCATTTCCAAGGTTGCGTTATGCAACCTTAGTTGTCGCACGTCGACTGGAGCTTGTGATCTTGCGTGCAGCTCCTCGCTCACTACTTTCGTCACCTTGCTGCATAGGCGAAGGTCACGCTTGAAGTTGCCCTTCAAGTTCGCACTATGGTCCGCTACGTAGCGGATCCGGTCCTGCAGCTCGTTGGACCGTGCGATCAGATCAGGGGTCGAGAGTACCCTGATCTCCTCCTTGATGGCTTCTATCGGGGGGAGGTTGTCTGACCTCTTTTTCCTCTTAGACACCTTGAGAGCCTGTTCAACTTCGTCGGCCGTAGACTCGCCCCAATCGGAGTTTTCTGTCTTCTCCTTGCCGTCATCCTTCTCCTTTATTTCTTCCTTTGGGAGGAGAGCTGCTTCTTTCTTAGCAATGAGGTCATTCCACTCCTCGATGCTGGTGTCCGTAGGGGCAGGCAACCCCATGGCGGCTCTCGTTGCTGCCAAGTTGTCTCGGCACCTCTTCAGCCGCTCAATTTGCGGCTCTTGACATGCGCGCAGCATAGATTGCATCTCAGCGGACATTGGCTGTGCGGGGGCCATCTCAACATCCCTGCTGGTTGATGGGCCGGCAGAAGATGATATGCGGCGCAAGGCCGCCTCTCCCTCCGCTTTTAGAGCCGCCTCCCGTGTAGGGCTCGTAGGGCTTCGTGTCGCGCTCCGTGTGCGTACGCCATGTACATTTCCCCTGGTCGTGTCCCGTCTCGCGTCCTGAGTCATGCTTTGGTCGTCGTCAGTGTTCCCATCCGGTTTCTTTATTTTGGTGTGTTTAGGCATCTTGTTCTTGCGAGACTTTTCGGGTGGCGGCAAAACCGACCCTACTCGGTCCCGAATCCATAATTTGGGGGAAGGGTAACCGCGCGCTTTACCCACCATACACGCGCAGGGCGAATACCGCCCGGGGAGGCCATCCCCCGGGGGTTGTCACACTAATGGCCGGTGCACCCACCGACCACCCCCCGGCAGGTAGTGCAAGCCGGGGAGCGCCCCCTCGCCGTGCGGACCACAGCTTAGGACTAGGGATTTTTTATAGAGGTTATCATCCTCGCGGTCCAGCCGGTTAAGGCAAGACCCCCGTTCCGGTAAAACATGACCACCGGTTTACGGTATGCCCCCCCCCTTTCGAGGGAGGTTGGTTGACCATCTCACCCCGTTCGCACTCTGTTCCAGATGGCCGAAGCCACCGAAACAGAGTCCCAGGGAGCCCCACGAGGAGGTGGAGTGAGTGGACCTTTTTCCGCCGGTGAGAGTCCCGAACTTCTCCGAAGAAACTCGTCCCTCCAGGTAAGTACCCGAAGGTAAGTACCGTAGAGTTAAGAGAATCATCAGATTCATCCGGGTGTTTGACCTCTCTGAAGAGACAATGTACCGGGCCGCGTCCCGGGGTGCGTCCTGGAAGAGATCACACACCGGTCCGACAAGCCCAGCCATCATCTCCCCAGACAGGAAAACCCTCACCGACCCGCCCCCCGACCTAACCAAGACCTAACCAAGACCTAACCAAGACCTAACCAAGACCTAACCAAGACCTAACCAAGACCTAACCAAGACCTAACCCAGACCTAACCAAGACCTAACCAAGACCTCCCCCCACCCAGTCGAGAGGGATGGGAGGCGCGCTCCCTCTCCCTCTCCGCCGCCTCCTTCTGCCGCATAACATGCTCGCAGAAGGAGGCGACGGCCTCCCATTTTTGACCTCCCTCCAACAGGGCCCTAATGAGCGCTGCTGGAGAGAGGTCCCCCCCTATGGCGCGGACCAGGACCCGGCGCTCGGAAGCCCACGCTGGACAAAATTCCAGCGTGTGCTGCGCCGTGTCCCGGTCCCCGTCACAGTGCCAGCATCGGGCATCACGCTCCCGCTTGATGCGGCACAGGTACTCTCCAAAGCAGCCATGCCCGGACAGCACCTGTGTCACGCGGAAGGTGAGAGGCACTCCACCGCTGTCCCGCCAAGCCTCCCAGCTCGGCAGAACAGCCCCAACGACGCGGTGGGAGGCCAACTCCTCGTCCAAAAGACGGAGTCGCCAGCGCTCCCACACGCGTCGCCAGACCTGGTCCCTGGGGTTCCACACGGACCCCAGGGTGTCCGGGTCCCATTCCCCGGCGGTACTCCCGCCCCCGGCCCCAGACCGCGCCCGGAGATAAATATCTCGTAGGGCGACGGCCTGAAGGTCAAAGGGCGGAAACCCCGCCAAGACTGCGGCCGCTGCACCCGAGAGGGTGCGGTATCCCCTCACGATCCTGATGGCGGACAGTCTGTGCAGCCGGCCCAAAAGGAGCCGGGTAGACCTGTCCGCCACCAGGTCGTCGGCGAAGATGGGCGCGCCGTAGAGAACGATACTCCGCACCACCCCCGCGTACAGCCGCCGCACCCGCCCAGCCGCACCCCCAAGATTGGGGAGCAACCGCGCCAAGGCGCAAGTTACCCCCCAAGCCCGAGGGAACAACCGGGCGAAATGGGGCCCAAACTGCCAGTGGCTGCCCAGGACGAGTCCCAGATATTTCATCTGGTTCCCGACCCGGACCGGAGCCCCTCCCACCATTATCCGCGAGTCCGGCGGCGGGCCGCCCAGACGGGACCGGTGGTACATCCACATCGCCTCCGTCTTAGTGGGCGAAACCCGCAGGCCCAACCCGCGGATAGAGCGCATCAGCGCCGATGCCGCCACTTCCGCGGCTCGGCTGACCGCCGCAAATCCCGTCCCACCGACCAGCAGAAGTGTGTCGTCTGCGTAGCAGACCACTTCCGTGTTCGGCGGGAGGGGATCCCTCAAAACTATATCGAACCCGATATTCCATAATGTGGGCCCCAGGACGGATCCCTGGGGCACGCCGCGGTCAATAGATCTCCTGTGAGACCTGCCGTCCCTATCCGTGAATAAAATCCACCTATCCCGGAGATACGCCGAGATAACATTCCTCAGATACATAATGTCATGTTGTTTAACGTCCGATATATACCCGGAGGGTTTCCCCGGACGGCCCCCATGGGCGCGGGATTGGGATAACGCCCAATCAGCGAGACTCCGCAAACCGCGAAGACTACCAGTGGCGCCCCAAGGCTGTAGGACCTTGGGACAGACAACTGGTGGTGCCGGGTGACTTTCCACACCCTACCGGCTTAGCAGGCCGGTGCGCGAGCTGTTGGGACGCAGCTCCCCCGCCGGGACCCTGGAAAAAGGGGTCCCTAGCCAGCATATGGCTTTCAACCACTGCCCCCGCGAGTCCAAACCCAAGACCGGACCGGGCCGAAGCCCGGCGGGCGAACCGGTCCCCGCGGTACCAGTCTTAAGGTCTACTGGTTTGACCTTTTCGACGGAGTAAACCCCGTCTCCCGTATTTAGGATTCCTACAATCCAGGCCTCGGTGTGGCCAGCGCTTCGGGTTCGTGGAGACGCTACTCTCCAACGGGACCGACAGGAATCCGCCGCGGTGACCAGGCCGAAGCCTGACCCCGCGAACCTTCGCCTGTCGGAGTTCCGCCCTGCGACCCCTAACGGGACACCTAAAAGGACAAACACATCAGACATTCACACGATTAACATTCGTCCTTCTTCTCTCAAACATACTATTGACAGTCATACAAAAACATTTGTACGTAGCCTCACTACCAAGCACACTACTCACATCCACACTCCCATTCTCACGCACAATCTCACCACAATCATTGAGGCAACGCAAATCATCATACAAAACACATTCAACCAACACATGCTTCCAATCTTCATTCGCTCTTCCACACGCACACATACTACTGTCACTCAAACCACGTTCATACAAATACGCATTCATACTACCGTGTCCGGTAAGAACAAAACACACATTCATACTTGGGTCAAACATTCTATTCTCACACGCAAATCTCACACTCCTGATAAACTCATATGTAACCCGTCCATTCATGCTCTCATCCCATCTTCTCTGCCATTCATCATATAACCTTTCATCCACGATTCTCACACATTCTGCCGATGTCTTACCATTCATTTCGTCATCAGTCACACACTCATTCATACCAACACTCAACCCATTTTTTAGACGCCACAGAATCGCCCGTTTCCGGCTCTGCAGGTCCCATGGGATTGCTCCCATTAGGACCTGCATCGCCTCCGTCGAAACGGTCCTACATACACGCACACAAGCATACAACACAACACGCTGACAACGCTCCAATAACTTTCGCCCATATTCATACTTTAGCACATCATACCACACACTCGCACCATACAACGCACATGCTTCAAACATACCTTTATACAACATTCGCACCGCACTTCCACGCATACCCCATTCACGCCGTAACACACGCTTCATTTGTCCAACCACATTCATAATCTTAATCCTCACATTCTCCAGATGCACTCGATAATTCATTCGCTCTCTCATCCACACGCCGAGGTACCTCACACATTCAACATATTTCACACACTTCTCATTCACACGTACATTTGGGCACCTACTTTTAGCCAAAGAACCTTTCATCAACATACACACCGTTTTACTATCAGACACACTCACACCTACTTTCGCTCCCCATTCACTCACGATCCTCATCCATTCGGTTCCCTTTCGCTCCAGATCCATCCGATTACGCCCTTCCACAATCAGCAACAGGTCATCCGCATACGCTACACATTTGCTCCCACATTCACTCAGTGTCCACAGGAGTTCGTCCATCATTAGGTTCCATATAAATGGACCACAGATGGACCCCTGTGGACACCCACGCTCAACCTTTTTCCATACAATCCCATTCGCTCCTTCCATACACACCATGCGATCCTTAAAGTAACTCATCCATAACCCGATCTCATTGCATCCAACCACATTCAATCTCTCAATCACACGCTTCCACTCTAAATTGTCAAACGCACCCTGAAAGTCAACAAACACACCCAGCACATACTTACACTCACTCATTTCCACATACTCTTTGACTTTCAGCCACGCACTCTCGGTGGACCGACCCCGTGTGAACCCATGCTGGGCATCATTCATACACACATTCATACTACACATAAGACGATTTACCATCATTCGCTCCAACACTTTGCCCAGCACGGGCAACAAACATATCGCTCTATAAGATCTGGGGTCGGTTCGCACCTTATCGGGGGACTTCAGCAACACAATCACTCTCGCCTTTTTCCATTCACTCGGGAAAGAGTTTGTTCTCAGACACTCATCATACAATCTCATCAACCACTCTGGAATCGCACACCACACACGCTTTGCAATCTCACCACTCATACCATCGAGGCCAGGTGCTTTACGCATTTTCACCCTTTTCATAGCATCCTCAATCTCTCCTCTTTCAAACCCACTATCACACACACGCTCATCAATCACACTATTTACACTTACATCGCCCATACTTGAGGCCGGGAAATGTGTGTCCAGTAAAGCACACGCACTCTCTTCCCACGTATTCGTCATCCTTCCATTCACATTCAACGTACTCAGCCGCTCATTACCTTTCATACCTCTGCATATTTTATATACAGCACCCCAAGGGTCCAAGTTGCTCCATTTGCTCACGAATTGTTGCCAATTCTTCTCTTTCATAGACTAATCTCTCTCTTATACTCTCGCATACATTCCTTATATTCAACCTCTATTACACTCACATTCTCTCTTCTTTTCCTAGCTCTCTGAAATTTCTTTCTTGTTTTCCTTACACGCTTCTTCATTCGCTCTAATCCTTTCGTCCACCACACAGGTTTTCTCACATTCACTCTCTTAATTTCTTTCAGTCTCCTTTCATTCGCAACTTGGACCCAAGACATCACACATTCAAGCAATTCATCAACATTCGCATCATCTCTTACATTCATACCATTCACAGCGGCATACTCACTCAATTCACTCACATAGCCATCCCAATCAACCCCTTTACTGGACCACCTACGCCCGGCCATAAAAACATTCTCGCACACACTTTCACCAATCACTCTGACATTTATCACGTTGTGATCACTCACGCCCCATTCGCTCTTAACTTCCCATTCAAACTCGCACCTGGCCCACGCATCATTCACCAGAGTGACATCAATGTCACTCTGTCCATGCACACCCGCAAACGTAAACCACTCACTCGGCTCATTCAACACACGCATTCCAGATCCAATTACCCAGTCCTCAATCATCTCACCACGCAACACATTCTCTCTAGAATGCAGGTCGCCCTTGCTGAACCACAAGGGCGACACTGCATTCGCATCCATACCCACTAACAACCTCTTTCCCATCACACGCACTCTCACACGTTCCAGATACTCCAGGTACGGACCAATTTCTTGGCCGTACCTGCAATAAACGGAAACCACATACACTTCACCGAAGTCCCCCTTTATCCACACACACACCCCATGCTCGTCAGTCAACTCACTGACACACAGGGACTCCAATCGTACATCATTCACAACAATAGCGGCCTTCTTCTGGCCCGCTTCCGAAACATACACATTCATACCTAAGGGTAAACCCTTCACACATCCATCAACGGCAACATACGGCTCCTGCAGTATGGCCACATTCACTCGTTTCTCATTCATCAACACACCCAAATCACACATAACAGCATACGCTCTCTGACAATTACACTGGATCGCATTTAGCACACATACAGACATTAATCCACACTTATACGCGCACGTTCTCGCTCAGCCATTCTAACATATTCCGGGCACTCAAACGACGTAACCGGATGGTCGCTCTTTCTCCCCTTGATTTTGCAGTTTCTGCAACATTCACTCTTTTTACAGGCACTCCTTAGATGTCCAGACTCTCCACACTTCTGACACACACTCTCTTTCTCGCGACACTCTTCGGCCATGTGCCCAAATGCACAACACTTGTGGCACCTCAGCACATTCACGAACTCTTTCAGCTTGCATGCACGCCATCCCACGTACACGCGTCCCACACTCATCAATTTACTCCACATTTTCACACTTAATTCTAACACGACATTTCCCACGCTTGCATCCTTCTTGTTGGTCCTATTGACCACACGCACACGCTCTTTAAACTCATTCTCACTAACGCATTCACTCAGATTCTTACTGTACAACTCATTCATTAGCACATCATTCGTCATTTCACACGGCACATCAAACACAATTACTTTCGCTCCTATCTTTTTCGGTTCATTCACACTCATACCAATTTCTTCAAACTTCTTGCACTCTCTCATTCTCTTCATCTCATTCGCACTAACCGTTTCGACGGCGATTCCTCCGTTTCGCGTCTTCCTAACGGCTTTCACACGCACATTCAAACATCCACTCACTTCTTTTAACACGCGCTCCTTCACTTGCTCACTGGTCATTTTTGCACTCTCATCCTTGGGTTTGATTACAACAGCAAACCGCTTCTCATTCGCTCTCAACATCGGCTCACTCATCCTCACAGTCCTTGTATTCGTATTCACATTCACACTCGCGACACTTGCATACGATTTATCATTCACACTCTGGACGGGCCTACATACATTAACAGACTCACGCTTCACACATTCATCCAATCTACCTTTTAATCTCTCATTCTCACACATAAGCTTCACTAAACACTGTTCGTACTCACTCATACATCCTAAAACAATCTCACTCACATTCTTACTGACACGGTTGGTATCACTCAACACACATTTACGCACTCGATCACCAATAGCACGCATCACACTCATAACGTCACACTCTACATCACAATCACGCACAGTCACCGCACTCGCACACAGATCCGCTCCAACATTTAACTCGCCACGCACACTCTCATCCTCACTCATATCACATTCACTCATCACACTATCATCAGTCCGCGGGCGCTTTGATCCCGCGCTGCTATCTCTACTATTCCTGCGTCTGCGCACGCTGACGCTCCTACTACGCGAGGCACTAGCCGTCGCCTCATCGGCGCGACTAGTCCTCGCCTCCTCCACCTTTTCTTCCTTCTTCTCCTCCTTCTCCTCCTTCTTCCCTACCCTCCTCTCCGTCTTCTTCCCCTTATCACCCCCAATTATTTGTTTTAACGAGTACTTTTTTTCCATATTAAGTCCCACGAGAAGGGTCGATATAACTTCGCCCCGTGGGGTGACGCCCATTCCCACGGGGAGGGCTACTACACGCGGGATTCGCCTGGTGTCCCGCGGGGGGCCGCTAGGGACCGGTGCACCCACCGGCCACGTATCCACAGTGTTAGTGCAAGGCGGATACGCGCCCTTCGCCGCGCGCCATAGCTTGAGCAAGGGATTTATTAGAGAGGTTTATCTCCTCGCGGCCCAGCCGGTTAAGGCAAGGCCCCCGGCCGGTCTGTCGCGCGTACCACCGGGACAGAGGGTTATTAGGCCCCCTGGCCCGGTGGGTCGTTGCTAACGACAGCCGGTTACGGTATTCTAGTGCTCGGGAACCCCGGGAGCGCAAAGTCCCGAACCGCCATCTACCGGCGGCCCCTGGGGGGCTTCCTCAGATACAGGGGAACCCGGAGATACTCCAGTCCCTCCTGTATCTTACACCAGGGCAGCGTGTTAAAGGCGTTGTCGATATCGATCGACACCGCCATCACCACGCCCCCCCGGCCGGTCCAGCTCTCGGAGAAGGAGCGCACACGACCGATAGCATCGATCGTGCCACGCCCCCTCCGGAACCCGAACTGGGCCCCATCCAGTCCCGGCGCACGAAGGGACAGGTGGTCGACGAGGCGGGAATTTACTATCCTTTCGAATAGCTTTCCCACCTCGTCGAGCAGGCAAATCGGCCTATAGGCCGAGGGCATCCCGGCAGGCCTCCCAGGCTTACTTATGAGGGTCAGCCGAGCCTCCCTCCACTCCCGCGGGTAATCCCCGCGGGCCAGGCAGCTGTTGAACAGCCGCATGACCCGCGGGGCGAGGACCTCCATTGCCGCGCCCCAGGCGCGCCCAGGCAAACCGTCCGGCCCAGGCGCGACCTTCTTAGCACACATTCGTTTTACCGCCCTCCCGAGCTCCTCGTTGCCGATTTCGAGCTCGCGCGACCACCCCCCTGCACCCGGATCGAAACCGGATGCCCGCGAACGCGCGTCGGCCAACAGCGACGTTATTAATCGGTCCACGGGGGAGAGGTCGGGCGCACCGTCCCCTTCTGGGAACAGGGTCCGGACTATGGTCTCCAGTGTCCGGACCTCCAGTACCTCCGTCGTTGGGGGGGCCCAGGGCCTGAGCCTCCCCAAGACGGTCCTGTACGCCCGACCCCACGGATCCCCGTGCACGGCACCGAGGAGCTCTTCCCAGGCACGGGACTTGGCTCTCCCGATAGCGTGCTGCAGCGCAAACCGGGCGTCTGCGTACGCCCGGTATGCTTCCGCAACACGCTCATGCGTTAGCCTCCGCTTTCTGGCCCAGGTGAACCGCCGGCGGAGTCGGTTGCAGCAAACCCGCAACCGCCCGATCTCCGCCGACCACCAGTAGGCCCTCCCATGGGCTCTGGGAGGCCCCGCGCGGGGCATGGCCGCGTCGCAGATCGCAACCATGTCCCGGCGGAGCTCCCAAGCAACGCGGTTCACCGGGTCAGCCAGCGAGAGGCCGCTGTTCGGTGAGGCCCAAGCCACGACCTGAGCCGCGGCGTTGAACAGGTCCTCGTCGAAAACCCCCCATCGCCATCGCGGTGGTAGGGGACCACCCCCGCGTGAGCGTCTGGATCCAACCAGGCATGCCCCCCCGTGAGAGGCAGAGTCCACCTCCATGGTCACGTAAACGTGATCAGAGAGTGTCTCCACCTCCCCGAGGACCCGCCAGTCGGAGACCCGCCGCGCCGCCGAGGGGGAAGCCCAGGTGAGGTCCACCACAGACTCCCCCCTCGACGACACGAACGTGCTCTCCGAACCGGTGTTTAGGCACACCAGGTTCAACCCAGCCGCCCACTCCAGCAGCGCCGACCCCCTCGGATCCGTCCTGGGGGAACCCCATGCTGTCGCATGGGCGTTGAAGTCCCCCAGGACGAGAACCGCCCGGGGGCCCTGTCCGAGAACAAAGTCCCCGAGTCCTCCCAGGAATTCTTCGAACTCCTGTCGGCTACGGCTGGGGGAGATATAGACCCCCACCACCGCGATGTTGCCCCACAGGACCCCCACGTACCCCAAGCCCCGCCCCAGGAAGGAGCAGGGGGGGAAACCGGTGAAGCACTGCCATGTGATCGCAACGGAGCCGGCGGTGTCACCCACCCAAAGAGGGTGGTCTCTCACCACGTATGGCTCCGCTACGATCGACAGCCCTACCCGGTGCTCCATCAGGTGCTGGACCAAGAGGTCCTGTGCCCTTCTGGTGCGGCCCAGATTGACCTGGAAGATCAGGAACGATCAACTTCCATGGCCACCTCCGGACCTTCCCCCTCTGCTACGAGTGTAGCGGTGGAGGCGGCAATTGTTGGATCAATGTCCACCAATTGCATGGCCTCCACCGCTACACTCTCCCCCTGGGGTGGGGGCCCTGTGGGACCCCCCCCCTTCCCCGACAGGGACGACTCCGTGCCGCCCGCGGACCCGGAAGCCCCGGGCGGCGCTGACGACGGCGCAGCACCATTCACCCCAGTGGGGCCAGAAGGGCCACCACTGGTATTAGTGGTAGTGCCGGCACTACCACCCCCCACGACGGGTACGGCGGCCGATGCCGCGCGCTCCCGTTTTTTGCGCCGCCGCAGCGCGGACCGGGACTTGCCAGTTCCGTGCGCGGCCGTGCACGCCGCACCACCCATTCGGTGGTCGGCCGCGACCCCCCTGTCGGTGCAGAGGAGGCACTTTGGTGCCCCCCCGCAGGATGCCGCGCGGTGATCCGCGGAGCCGCACCGGAAACACCGGTCTCCCCTCTCGGCCGCCGCAGTGCACCGCAGCCTCACGTGACCAAACGCAAGGCAGCGGTAACACTGCAACGGCCGAGTCTCCAGCGGCTTTACGGAAGCCGCGGACCACCCCACCTGGAGGCGCCCCCCCTCGACGACCTTGCGGGCCGCCGGAAGAGGACATCGCACCCAGGCGGAGCCGAGGCCACGCGGGGAGGTGCGGATCACCCCCACGCGTACCTCGTCCGCACGGCACCCGCCGACACGCGACACGGCCGCCACAATGTCCGCGGGCTGCACGGAGTCGTCCAACCCCGCAACCCGCAACTCACCGTACTTGACCGGCAGCCCTATTTTTACCGGCCCTGTTTGATCATAGAGACCCGCCAGTCTCTCCGCCAGGGCTTTGGCCTTCTCTCGGCCGTCGCTACCGGCGACCTCAAAAATGAGGTCCCCCGTCGCGGCGCGCTTTGGGCGGAGCCGGCCGTCCTCGATCCCAATCTCTTGGAGATTGATCTCTTTACGAGCCTTGGTGACGACCTGCTCGTACGTCGTCTCCGCCCCCGGCGCGATAGTAATTGTTACCGCGGCCGTTCGGGGGGGCCTCGCTAACCGGGCTGCCGGTCTCGGCCGAGCTCCGGTTGCGGGCGTCGCCCGTGTCCCCTCCCGAAGAGGAGGCGGGTGCGAAGCTGACGCCGAGGACGTCCTCGGCGCAGCCCTCGAGGAAGTCCGCCCAGAAGGGGCGGGGCGATCCCTCTCGCGGCGCATCCGCCTCCTCTTCCGACCGACGACCTCCACCCAGTCGTCGGTCTTACTTTTTACCGGCGGGGGAGGCGGCGCCGGGAGGCACCTCGCCTGCGCCCCTCTCCCCGTCAAAGCTGCACTATAGCTCCGCCCGTCTCTTGTACGGGCGGCTCCTTCCAAAATTACCCGGGGTTCCGCGGCCCGGTGCCGCACGCCCGCACGCGGTGCCGCGCTCTCGCTGTCCGAGGCCCCAGATGTGAACATCTGGCGTCTCGGACGCGTGGACCTCCCCTTTCCCCGCGGAGGAGGAGCAATGGGAGGCGGCATACGGCCGCCGCTGGCCGCCCCCGTCGCCTTACTTAGGAGGCGCTCCAACCGCGCGATGCGCTTCTCCAAGGCGTCGCGGCTGCCCCCCTCCTTGGGGATCGAGGGAGGGCGCCGCGGTCCCTCGATCGCGGGAACGAGGGGACCCGCGGCTCGCTCCACTTTGGCGGTGGACCGCTTCAAAGCGACGGTGTCTGGTGGAGGGCTGATCCTCCTTGCCACACCCGTCATCATCGGCCGAGACGTCAAGCGGTCGACCGTCAGCTGGAGGCTTCTGTAGGAAGTCTCCAGCTCCTTATTACGCGCCGCGAGTCGCGCGTTCTCGGCCATAACGCGCGTGACGTCCGGCCCGCCGATACTTCGCAGGTGCAGCTCCTCTGCTGCGAGTGCCGACGCCCTGCTGGCCTCCCTGATATCGCGCACAATTGTACCCTTGAGGTTGCGCGATACCTCTGCAGACCGGACAATAACGGCCTGCAATTCCGAATGTCTGGCTGCGAGGTCGGCCGTGGCCATAGCCCTCATTTCGGCCCTTATTTCGTCCTCGGCCGCGGTGTCCGTCGGCCGCTGCCGCTTCGTAGCGGTCTTTGAACGCGAGGCCCCGCCCCGGATAGACGACGGGCTGTCGCCATCTTCTCCGGAGGCGGGGTCCTGGGACGCTCGCTTCCTCCCTCTGTCCGTTGAAACGGACGACCCCGCCGAGGCGACCGAGGCGGCGCTGAAGGAGCTCCGCCTCGAATCGCAGTCCCCCAGCAGGCTGGCCACGTCCCTGTCGTAAGACGACGTAGGAGACATGGCCCCCGTGATTTCGCTGAGGGAGACAGGACCCTCCCTCAGCCGCGCAGTAGAACGCGTAACGCGCCGCGAAGCTGAAGGTACGTCAGCACGGGCTGACGTACTCGGTACGGCGATGGGCACACTGCTCGTATGTACATCGCCAGGGGCGCAGCGGCCCACCCCTGACGATCCCCGGTCGTATGATAACGACGCGGTGGGGCCCGGTCGAGATCCCCGCTCCGCGCCGGTACTGGGGGATCCGAAGCCCCCTGCACCGTAAACTTTGTTGCCATTATTCTTACTCATCATAATTGTTTTAGTTTTCGCCAAGTCGGTATCGCGACCCCGTCCCCACCAGAGGTGGTTTCACCCCTCCGCGTCAGCCTCCCTGGCATGGCTGAGCCTGGGCCAGTACAGCCTGACGCATCATCGGAGCTACTTCCTCTGGCGACCCCTCACCCCGTTGGCATCCCCAGAAGGGGGAAGTACCCAGGGACCACCGCGAGGAGGTGGAGTGAGAGGAGTTTCAGGAAGCAGAACCCATCCAAGAGGATCGAGATCGCAATTGGATGGGCCCTACTTCCCTCCGGCCCCCGACCTAACCAAGACCTAACCAAGACCTAACCAAGACCTAACCAAGACCTTTTTTTTTTTTTTTAACCCTGGATAACCTGCATCAGGCACCCCTCACCATTGGGGCTGGCGAGGGGTAGTGTGAGATTCTTACTCACTAAAGCTCCAGGGGTGTTCCAGCCTCGGCCATAACAGGGGGTACACCGGAACCAAACATTTACCCTCAGTGTCACCCCCCGGCCCAGTATATGCCAACACGACACGCTAGTATTACGCAACACTAACAGCATGGAAAGACATCATGCACGAAAACGCGATCAAGACCCCCGCGGATCACGGGACGCAGCGTGAACACTCCGACTGCGCCCTTCCCTCCCCAGGGCCCGTGCAAGGGTCGCCTCTAGCCCCAAGTAGAGACGACTTGGGCCCTCTGGCACACCGGTTCCGTGGGTCCCGGGACCCCGGGCCCGGCGGCCAGAATCTTAAAGTGGGGGAGCCGGCGGTCCCGGACTTCTCGCCCGGCGGCGCCGCCGACCCCTCCCCAAACCCAGTCGAGAGGGATGGGAGTCGCGCTCCCTCTCCCTCTCCGCCGCCTCCTTCTGCAGCATCACGTGCTCGCAGAAGGAGACGACGGCCCCCCGTTTTTGACCCCCCTCCAGCAGGGCCCTAATGAGCCCCGCTGGAGAGAGGTCCCGCCCGATGGCGCGGACCAGGACCCGACGCTCGGAAGCCCACGCTGGACAAAATTCCAGCGTGTGCTGCGCCGTGTCCTGGTCCCCGTCGCAGTGCCGGCATCGGGCATCGCGCTCCCGCTTGATGCGGCACAGGTACTCCCCGAAGCAGCCATGCCCGGACAGCACCTGTGTCAGGCGGAAGGTGAGTGGCACTCCACCACTGTCCCGCCAAGCCTCCCAGCTCGGCAAGACAGCCCCAACGACGCGGTGAGAGGCCAACTCCTCGTCTAAAAGACGGAGTCGCCAGCGCTCCCACACGCGCCGCCAGACCTGGTCCCTGAGGTTCCATACGGACCCCAGGGTGTCCGGGTCCCATTCCCCGGAGGTACCCCGGCCCCCGGCCCCAGACCGCGCCCGGAGATAAATATCTCGTAGGGCGACGGCCTGAAGGTCAAAGGGCGGGAACCCCGCCAGGACTGCAGCCGCTGCACCCGAGAGGGTGCGGTATCCCCTCACGATCCTGATGGCGGACAATCTGTGCAGCCGGCCCAAAAGGAGCCGGGTAGACTTGTCCGCCACCAGGTCGTCGGCGAAGATGGGCGCGCCGTAGAGTACGATACTCCGCACCACCCCCGCGTACAGCCGCCGCACCCGCCCAGCCGCACCCCCAAGATTGGGAAGCAACCGCGCCAAGGCGCAAGTTACCCCCCAAGCCCGCGGGAACAACTGGGCGAAATGGGGCCCAAACTGCCAGTGGCTGCCCAGGACGAGTCCCAGATATTTCATCTGGTTCCCGACCCGGACCGGAGCCCCTCCCACCATTATCCGCGAGTCGGGCGGCGGGCCGCCCAGACGGGACCGATGGTACATCCATAACGCCTCCGTCTTTGTGGGCGACAGCCGCAGGCCCAACCCGCGGATAGAACGCAACAACGCCGATGCCGCCACTTCCGCGGCTCGGCTGACCGTCGCAAATCCCGTCCCGCCGACCAACAGAAGCGTGTCGTCTGCGTAACAGACGACCTCTGTGTTCGGCGGGAGGGGATCCCTCAAAACTACATCGTACGCGATGTTCCATAAAGTGGGCCCCAGGACGGATCCCTGGGGCACCCCGCGGTCAATTGATCTCCTGTGAGACCTGCCGTCCCTATCCGTGAATATAATCCACCTATCCCGGAGATACGCCGAGATCACCTTCCTCAGATACATAAAGTCAAGTTGTTTTACGTCCGATATATACCCAGAGGGTTTCCCCGGACGGCCCCCATGGGCGCGGGATTGGGATAACGCCCAATCAGCGAGACTCCGCAAACCGCGAAGACTACCAGTGGCGCCCCAAGGCTGTAGGACCTTGAGACAGACAACTGGTGGTGCCGGGTGACTTTCCACACCCTACCGGCTTAGCAGGCCGGTGCGCGAGCTGTTGGGACGCAGCTCCCCCGCCGGGACCCTGGAAAAAGGGGTCCCTAGCCAGCATTTGGCTATCAACCACTGCCCCCGCGAGTCCAAACCCAAGACCGGACCGAGCCGTAGCCCGGCGGGCGAACCGGTCCCCGCGGTACCAGTCTTAAGGTCTACTGGTTTGACCTTTTCGACGGAGTAAACCCCGTCTCCCGTATTTAGGATTCCTACAATCCAGGCCTCGGTTTGGCCAGCATCGGGTTCGTGGAGTCGCCACACTCCAACGGATCCGACAGGAATCCGTCGCGGTGACCAGGCCGAAGCCTGATCCCGCGAACCTTCGCCTGTCGGGGTTCCGCCCTGCGACCCCTAGGGCACCTATATCTAAAACGCATTCACACTGGCATTCATCCGTCTCCTTTCAAACATCTTATTTACAGTCACACAAAAACATTCATACTATGCCTTATTATTTAATATATTACTAACATTCACACTACCATCCTCTCGCACAGTCACACCACAATTATCAAGACTGCGGAGGTCCGCATACATACGACAATCACACAACACATGCTTCCAATCCTCATTCGCTTCTCCACACGCACACAAAGGACTCTCACACAAACCACGCTCAAACAAAAACGCATTCATACTTCCATGACCAGTCAACATAAACAACACATACATACCAGGATCAAAATACGCACATTCACTCGCAAACCGCACATCCTTTATAAATTCATAAGTTACCCGTCCATTCTGACATTCATCCCAACGCTTTTGCCACTCATCATACAGCCTTTCATCCAATAGTCTCATACACTCCGCCGAGGTTAAACCATTCAACTCATCATCATTCACACACTCATTCGTACCGACACTCACACCATTCTTAAACATCCATACGATCGCACGCCTGCGGCACTGCAGGTCCCAAGGGAGGCCTCCCATTAAGACCTGCAGTGCCTCCGTCGAGACGGTCCTACATGCTCTCACACATCCATACAACGCGACTCTCTGACATCTCTCAAGCATACTCCTTCCATACGCAAATTTCAGCACATCACACCACACACTCGCACCATACAACACACACGCTTCAAACAGACCTTTATACATAACACGCAACGCATTCTTTCTCATTCCCCATTCACTCCGTAGGACACGAATCAACTGTCCTACCACATTCGTCACTTTCACTCTAACATTCTTCAGATGCACTCTATAATTCATTCGTTCACTCATCCACACACCCAGATATTTCACACACTCAGCATACTTTAAACATTTACCATTCACACGCACGTTTGGACATCTGGTCTTGGCCAAGTTCCCTTTCAGCAGCATACACACACTTTTACTCTCAGAAACACTCACTCCCACTTTCGCTCCCCATTCACTCACAATTCTCATCCATTCAGTTCCCTTACGCTCCAGCTCCACTCGGTTTCGTCCCTCCACAATCAACACTAAGTCGTCGGCATACGCGACGCATTTACACTCACATTCATCCAGGGCCCACAGGAGTTCATCCATCATCAGGTTCCATATGAATGGACCGATGATGGACCCCTGTGGGCACCCACGCTCAACATTCTTCCATACAACATCATTCACTCCCTCCATACATACAACACGATCCTTGAAATAATCCATCCATAGCCCAATCTCTTCACAACCATACTCTTTCAACTTCTCAATCACTCTCATCCATTCTAGATTATCAAACGCTCCTTTGAAATCTACAAACACACCCAAAACATACTTGCACTCACTCTGTTCCACATACTCTTTCACTCTTCTCCAAGCACTCTCGGTGGACCGACCCCTCCTGAACCCGTGCTGGGCATCACTCATTCGTCCATTCACTCTACATTCCATCCGATTCACCATCATTCGCTCCAAAATCTTGCCCAACACGGGCAACAAACAAATCGGTCTATACGATTTGGGGTCGGTTCTCACCTTTTCGGGGGATTTCAGCAGCATTATCACACTCGCTCTCTTCCATTCACCCGGGAAAGAGTTGGTTCTCAAACATTCATCGTACACTCTTACCATCCACTCCGGAATTGCATACCACACACGCATCGCCATTTCTGCAGTCACACCATCTAGGCCAGGTGCCTTTCTCATTTTCATTCGCTTCACAGCATCCGCAACTTCATTCCATTCAAAACGTTTCTCACTCACTCGTTCATCTCGCATACACACAGCCTCTCTCGGGTCACGCATCTGCGATGCCGGAAAGAGGCTGTCCAGTAGAGCACATGCACTCTCTTTCCATGTACTCGTCATTCTTCCATTCACATTCATCGTGCTCAAACGTTCATTTCCATTCTTACCCCTACAGATCTTATACACAGCACCCCATGGATCTACGTTGCTCCATTTGCTCACGAACTGTCGCCAGTTCTTTTCTTTCACACGACAGATCTCTCTTTTATACTCACGCATACATCTCTTATATTCTTCTTCAGTCTCACTCACATTCACTCTTCTTTTCCTCGCTCTCTGGAATTTCTTCCGTACTCGTCTCACATTCCTCTTCATTCTCTCTAACTCACGCGTCCACCATGCAGGCTTCATCATGCTTCCTGATTTCAACACTTTCATACGCCTATCATTCACAACGTAGATCCATGACATTAAACACTCCAATAATTCACTCGCACTCGCATTCTCACTAACATTCGTACCATCTAAAGCTACGCACTCTTTCAATTCACTCATGTATCCATCCCAGTCGACCCCTCTACTGGACCACCTCCTTCCGACACGCACAGCATTCTCACTCACATTCGCACACCTTATTCTCACATTTATGACGTTATGATCACTCACACACCAATCACTCTTTATTTCCCATTCAAACTGACACCTGGCCCATCCATCATTCACCAGAGTGACATCAATGTCACTCTGCCCATGCACACCCGCAAACGTAAACCATTCACTCGGCTCATTCAAAACATGCATTCCATTCCCAATTATCCATCCTTCAAGCATCTCTCCACGCAGCACATTCTCACGTGAATGCAGGTCGCCCTTGCTATGCCACAAGGGCGACACTGCATTCGCATCCATTCCAACCAACAACCTCTTTCCCCTCGTTCTCTCACGCACACACTCCAGGTACGCAAGGTACGGCCCAAGGTCATGGCCGTACCTGCAATAAACAGACACAACAAACGCTTCGCCGAAATCCCCCTTTACCCATACGCACACACCACATTCATTCGTACATTCTCTCACACACATCGATTCCAATCGCTCACCATTCACGACCACGGCGGCCTTTTTGTGGCCCACCTCAGTCACATAAACATTCATACAAGCAGGCAAACCTTTGACACATCCATCCACTGCCACATACGGCTCCTGTATGATGGCCACATTCACACGTTTCTCACACATCAACACACCCAAGTCACACATTACCGCATACGCTCTCTGACAGTTACACTGGATCGTGTTCAGTTCACATTCATCCATTATTCCATACATATCCTCATTCTCTCACGCTCAACCATTCGTGCATACTCGGGACACTCCAGGGACGTCACCGAGTGGTCGCTTTTGTTGCCCTTGACTTTGCAATTTCTGCAACACACATTCTTACTACATGCATTCTTTAAATGACCATTCTCTCCACATTTTTGACAACACGCATCCTTCTCCTTGCACTCCTTGGCCATATGACCAAACGCGCAACATTTATGACATCTCAGGACGTTTACAAACTCTCGCAACTTACACGCACGCCATCCAATATACATACGTCCCTCATTCATCAACACGTTATACATTCTCACACTCAGCTCAAACACAACATTCCCAATACTCGCATCCTTTTTATTTGTCCTACTCACTACACGCACACGCTCACGAAACTCTTTCTCATTCACACACTCTTTTAGGTTCTTCACATACAATTCACTCAACAACTCTTCACTCGGTATTTCAACAGGCACATCGTATACAATCACCTTTGGTCCAATCTTTCTCGGCTCATCCACTCTCATTCCTATAGCTTCAAATTTTTTACATTCACGCATCTTTTTAATCTCACTCTCACTCACCGTCTCGACGGCAATACCACCATTCCTAGTCTTTCTCACAGCTTTTACTCTTACATTCAGCGACTTGCTCACTTCTTTCATAACCCGCTCTTTCACTTCCTCACTACTCATTTTTACACTTTCATCCCTCGGCTTAATCACAACCGCATACTTCTTCTCAGGCACTCTTACCACAGGCACATTCACACCGGTTTTCACAGGCATACTCTTTTTTGTTCCCACCATACTAGCATACGACCTTTCATTCGCACACACATTCTGGACGGGTACATTCACATTTTTGCATTCATCCAGTCGTCCTTTAAGTCTCTCATTCTCACAAAGCAATCTAACCAGACATTCTTCATACTCACTCGCACATCCAAGCACACTCTCAATCACACTCTTACTTACTTTACTGGATTCCGCAAACAAACATTTTCTCAGCTTCTCACTTATACTACGCATTTTCACACATTCATTCTTCTCCGCAGTCACATCCTCTCTCACAATCGTACACACACTCGCACTCAAGTCACGCTTTCCAGACAAACCACTACACATATCCTTATCACTACCACACTCACTCATACTTTCACATTCACTCCCATTTTCGTCATTCATACGTCTTTTCTTAGAGCTCGTGCTCGAGTCACGGCTCTCACTTCTCCTCCGCAAGCTCACACTGCGGCTTCTCGAGGTGGAAGCTTCAACAGAGCTAGACGTGCTAGCCCTGCTAACCCTCTCCACTTCCTTCCCTTCCTTCTCCTTTTCCACCTTCTTCCTCCCTCCTTTACCTTTCCCTTTCCCCTCCCCAGCCCCGATAATGGTTTTCAAATTTATTTTCTTTTCCATATCGTTCCCACGCGACGGGACGTCTAGAGGTCACCCCCCGGCTTACGCCCTAACCGAGGGGAAGGCTCATACTCTTGGGGGGCGCCAGGTGTCCCAAGGGTGGCCGCTAGGGACCGGTGCACCCACCGGCCACGTATCCACAGTGTTAGTGCAAGGCGGATACGCGCCCTTCGCCGCGCGCCATAGCTTGAGCAAGGGATTTATTATAGAGGTTTATCTCCTCGCGGCCCAGCCGGTTAAGGCAAGACCCCCGGCCGGTCTGTCGCGCGTACCACCGGGACAGAGGGTTGTTAGGCCCCCTGGCCCGGTGGGTCGTTGCTAACGACAGCCGGTTACGGTATGCGAGTGCTCGGGAACCCCGGGAGCGCAAAATCCCGAACCGCCATCTACCGGCGGCCCCTGGGGGGACCTTCCTCAGATACAGGGGAACCCGAAGATACTCCAGCCCCTCCTGTATCTTACACCAGGGGAGCGTGTTGAAGGCGTTGTCGATGTCGATCGACACCGCCAGCACCACGCCCCCCCGGCCGGTCCAGCTCTCGGAGAAGGAGCGCACACGACCGATAGCATCGAGCGTGCCACGCCCCCTCCGGAACCCGAACTGGGCCCCATCCAGTCCCGGCGCACGAAGGGACAGGTGGTCGACGAGGCGGGAATTTACTATTCTTTCGAACAGCTTTCCCACCTCGTCGAGCAAACAAATCGGCCTATACGCCGAGGGCATCCCGGCAGGCCTCCCAGGCTTAGCTATGAGGATCAGCCGAGCCGCCTTCCACTCCCGCGGATACTCCCCGCGGGCCAGGCAGCTGTTAAACAACCGCCTGACCCGCGGGGCGAGGACCTCCATCGCCGCGCCCCAGGCGCGCCCAGGCAATCCGTCCGGCCCAGGCGCGACCTTCTTGGAACACATGCGTTTAACCGCCCTGCCGAGCTCCTCGTTGTCGATTTCGAGCTCGCGCGACCACCCCCCGGCACCCGGATCGAAACCGGATGCCCGCGAACGCGCGTCGGCCAACAGCGACGTTATTAATCGGTCCACGGGGGAGAGGCGGGGCGTACCGTCCCCTTCTGGGAACAGCGTCCGGACGATGGTGTCCAGCGTCCGGACGTCCACTTCTTCCGTCGTTGGGGGGGCCCAGGGCCTGAGCCTCCCCAAGACGATCCTGTACGCCCGACCCCACGGATCCCCGTGCACGGCACCGAGGAGCTCTTCCCAGGCACGGGACTTGGCTCTCCCGATGGCGTGCCGCAGGGCGAAGCGGGCGTCTGCGTACGCCCGATAGGCCTCTGCGACACGCTCGTGCGGCAGCCTCCGCCTTCTGGCCCGAGTGAATCGTCGGCGGAGTCGGCTGCAGGTGACACGCAGCCGCCCGATCTCCGCCGACCACCAATACGCCCTGTTGTGGGCTCTGGGTGGCCCCGCGCGGGGCATGGAGGCGTCGCAAAACGCCACCACATCCCGGCGGAGCCCCCATGCAACACCGTCCACTGGGCCATCCAGCAGGAGGCCACGATTCGAGGAGGCCCAAGCCACGACCTGAGCCGCGGCGTTGAACAGGTCCTCGTCGAAAACCCCCCATCGCCATCGCGGTGGTAGGGGACCACCCCCGCGTGAGCGTCTGGATCCAACCAGGCATGCCCCCCCGTGAGAGGCAGAGTCCACCTCCATGGTCACGTAAACGTGATCAGAGAGTGTCTCCACCTCCCCGAGGACCCGCCAGTCGGAGACCCGCCGCGCCGCCGAGGGGGAAGCCCAGGTGAGGTCCACCACAGACTCCCCCCTCGACGACACGAACGTGCTCTCCGAACCGGTGTTTAGGCACACCAGGTTCAACCCAGCCGCCCACTCCAGCAGCGCCGACCCCCTCGGATCCGTCCTGGGGGAACCCCATGCTGTCGCATGGGCGTTGAAGTCCCCCAGGACGAGAACCGCCCGGGGGCCCTGTCCGAGAACAAAGTCCCCGAGTCCTCCCAGGAATTCTTCGAACTCCTGTCGGCTACGGCTGGGGGAGATATAGACCCCCACCACCGCGATGTTGCCCCACAGGACCCCCACGTACCCCAAGCCCCGCCCCAGGAAGGAGCAGGGGGGGAAACCGGTGAAGCACTGCCATGTGATCGCAACGGAGCCGGCGGTGTCACCCACCCAAAGAGGGTGGTCTCTCACCACGTATGGCTCCGCTACGATCGACAGCCCCACCCGGTGCTCCATTAGGTGCTGGACCAAGAGGTCCTGTGCCCTTCTGGAGCGGCCCAGATTGGTCTGGAGGACTATGAACGTTCAACGTCCATAGCCCCCTCCGGACCTTCCCCCTCTGCTACGAGCGTGGCGGTGGAGGCGGCAATTGTCGGATCTATGTCCGCCAACTGCATGGCCTCCACCCTCACGCTCTCCCCCTGGGGTTGGGAACCTGCGGGGCCCCCTCCCGTACCCGTCCCTGACGACTCCGTGCCGCCCGCGGTCCCGGAAGCCCCGGTAGGCGCAGACGGCGGCGTCGCTTTAACACCGCCGGTGGGGCCAGAAGGGCTCCCACCGGTACTAGCGGTAGCGCCGGCGCTACCTTCCCCTACGGAGGGTGCTGCGGCCGCTGCCGCCCGCTCCCTCTTACGACGCCGCCGCTGCGCGGACCGGGACTTCCCGATGCCGTGAGCAGCCGCACACGCCGTTCCACCCATACGGTGGACGGCGTCCAACCCCTTCTCCGCGCAGAGAAGGCATTTCGGCGCCTCTCTGCAGGCCGCCGCGCGGTGGTCGGCGGAGCCGCACCTAAAACAGCGGTCTCCCCGCTCGACCGCGGCAGTGCACCGCAGCCTCACGTGACCAAACGCAAGGCAGCGGTAGCACTGCAGCGGCCGGGTTTCCAACGGCTTAACCGAGGCCGCCGACCACCCCACCTGGAGGCGACCCCCCTCGACGACCTTGCGAGCCGACGGGAGGGGGCACCTGACCCAGGCGGAGCCGTGGCCACGCGGGGAGGAGCGGATCTCCCCCACGCGAACCTCGTCCGCACGGCATCCCCCGATGCGCGATACGGCCGCCACGATATCCGCGGGCTGCACGGAGTCGTCCAACCCCGAGACACGGACCTCGCCGAACTTTGACGGCAGCCCGATTTTGACTGGCCCTGACGGGTCGTAAAGCTCGGAGAGCTTCCCCGCCAGGGCTTTGGCCCTCTCGCGGCCGTCTTTCCCGGAGACCTCAAAAATGAGGCCCCCCGTCGCGGCACGCTTGGGGCGGAGCTGCCCTTCGCCGATGCCCAAATCGTCCAGGCTGATGGCCTGGCGGGCTTTGGCCAAGACGTCCAAGTACGTCTGCTCCGCCCCAGGCGCGACGGTTATGGTAACCGCCGCCGTTCGTGGGGGCCTCGCAAGCCGGGCTGCCGGCTTTCGGCGAGGCCCAGTCGCGGGCACCATTTGTCCCCCACCTCGTGGAAGAGGAGACGGGCGGGTGGCCGTCCTCGGGGCAGCCCTCGAGGGGACCCGCCCAGAAGGGGCGGGACGATCCCGCTCGAGGCGCATCCGCCTCCTCTTCCGACCGACGACTTCGACCCAGTCGTCGGTCCTATTCTTCGCCGCTGGGGGAGGGAGTGCAGGGAGGCACCTCGCCCGCGCTCCACCCCCCGCCGCAACGGAACTGTATGTCCGCCCGTCCCGTGTACGGGCGGACCCCGCGACGAATTTTCGGGGTTCCGCGGCTGTGCGCCGCACCCCCGCGCGTGGTGCCACGCCTTCGCTGTCCGAGGCACCAGACGTGCACGTCTGGGGCCGCGAACGCGCAGCCCACCCCTTGGCCCTCGGAGGAGGTGCAGAGGGAACCCATATTATCCTCCTAGTACCTGCCATGAAGGCCTACCTAGGAGGGCCCCCATGGGCGTGGGACTGAGATTAAGCTCATTCAGCTGAGGCCGTAGCCTTACCAGCGTTGCTTCCCGGGGATGACGAGTCCCATGGAAGTAGACTGTTGGTAGCGCCGAGTTACCTTTCCAAAAATTCTACCAGATTTCCTGTCTTGTCCAGGAGCAGGTGGGTCGCTGCTCACGCGTCGAGACCCTCGAAAGGTCTCTGCCCAGCATGTAGGCTGCAACCACTGCCACTACGAATCCAACACCAATTGCACCGGCCGAGCGGACCCGGGGACAAGCACCCATGGTTACTCTCTGTGAGGGGTCAAGGGGACTAGGCACCCTTCGTACGCCCTCATGGGCAACCGGAGCGCCCGTAGTAACAATCCAATCGCAGGTCTATTGGTAGGACCTGTCCGGCTTCTTACATACATGAATAAGCTGTGCCTGCCATATCAAGGTGTCTCGTCCACACCAAGGGTTGGTTAGACCCTAGCTAAGGAGCCCGGGGGCGCCACTCCCCGAACCGTGATCGCCACACGGCCCCTGGGGCAAAGAGGAGGTGCAGTGGGGGGCAGCATAAGGCCGCCCCCTCTAGACCCCAGGGCCTTCTCGAGCAAACGCTCGAGCCTCGCTAGGCGCTTTTCCAGCGCGCCGCGGTTCTCCTCCTCCTTGGGGTTCGCGGGTGGGCGCCGCGGTCCCTCGCCCGCGACGGCGAGGGTTGCCACGGCTCTGCCCACTTCTGCGGTGGCCCGCCTTGTTGAAGTGGTCGGTGGTGGAGAGCCCGCGCTCCCCACCAACGCCGACCCGGTCCGCGATGCCAATCGGTCCACCGTTAACTGGAGGCTTCTGTACGAAGCCGCCAGCTCCCGGTTTCTGGCCGCCAGTCGCGCATTTTCGGACATGACGCGGTTCATGTCCGGCCCCCCAATACTCCGCAGGTGGAGCTCCCGAGCCGCGATCTCGGCTCCCCTGCTGGCGGCCCTTATATCGCGGACTATGGTACCCTTGAGGTTTTTGGATACCTCCGCGGACCGAATTATTACGGCGAGTAGCTCGGCGTGTCGGGCCGCTAGGTCCGCCGCCGACAACGCTCGCATTTCCGCCTTCAGCTCCTCCTCGGCCGCGATGTCCGTCGGCCGAGGGCCCTTTGTCGTCGACTTAACCCGTGGGGCCCCGCTCTGGATCGACGAGGCGCTATCGCCGTCGTCTCCAGAGGCTGGGTCCTCCGACAAGCGCTTTCGCCCCCTGTCCGTCGACGCCGACGAGGCGCCGGAGGCAACAGATGCTGCGCTAAACGAGCTGCGCCTTGAATCGCAGCCCCCAAGTAAATTTGCCGCGTCACGGTCGTAAGACGACGCCGGTGATGCGGCACAGATTATTTCGCTGAGGGACAGCGGTCCCTCCCTCGCACGCGTAGAAGCCCGGGTAACGCGTTTAGATGTTCCCGGCACGGCAATTGGAACGCTGCTCGTAGATACATCGCCAGGGGCGCAGTGGCCCACCCCTGACGACCCCCGGTCGTATGATAACGACGCGGCGGGGCCCGGTCGAGATCCCCTCTCCGCGCCGGTACTGGGGGATCCGACCCCATGCACCGTAAACTTTTTACTTCCCTCCGGCCGCCAGACCTAACCAAGACCTTCATTTATATTCTTTTATAATCTATTGTATTGTTTTATATTGCACTTCTCCTTTTCACATTGTTTTATACAGTCTTATATAGTTTTACATAGTTTTATATAGTTTTATATAGTTTTATATAGTTTTATATAGTTTTATATTGTTTTATATTGCTTTATATGTCTGTAATAGATTTATATAGTTTTATATAGTTTCAGTAGTTTTATATTGATATACATAGCTTTATATAGTTTCATTAGTTTTATATAGTTTTACATAGTTTTGTGTAGTTTTATATAGTTTTATATAGTTTTACATAGTTTTATATAGTTTCATATAGTTTTATATTGGTTTGTATTGATTTATGTCGTTTTATACAGTTTTATATAGTTTTATATCGTTTTGTATTGATTTTTGTAGTTTTGTACAGTTTTATATAGTTTTAAACGGTTTTATATAGTTTTATAAAGTTTCATATAGTTATATTAGTTTTTCATACATTTTTATAGTTTTATATAGTTTTATATAGTTTGATATAGTTTTATAAGGTTTTATATAATTTTATTTAGTTTTATGTAGTTTTATATAGTTTTATATAGTTTTATTCAGATTGACATTGTTTTATGTAGTTTTATATAGTTTCATATGGATAGATATTGTTTTATATAGTTTCATATAGTTTTATATAGTGTTAATAGATTCATATAGTTTTAAATGGTTTTATATAGTTTTACAAGGTTTTATATATTTTTCAATAGATTGACATTGTTTTATGCAGTTTTATATAGTTTCATATAGATAGATATTGTTTTATATAGTTTCATATAGTTTTATATACTTTTACATAGTTTTGTGTAGTTTTATATAGTTTTATTAGTTTTACATAGTTTTATATAGTTTCATATAGATAGATATTGTTTTATATAGTTTCATATAGTTTTATATACTTTTACATAGTTTTGTGTAGTTTTATATAGTTTTATTAGTTTTACATAGTTTTATATAGTTTCATTAGTTTCATATAGTTTTATATAGTTTTATATAGTTTTATATAGTTTTATATAGTTTTATATAGTTTCATATAGTTTAATATTGTTTTATATAGTTTTATACAGTTTTATTAGCTTTATATTGTTTCAAATTGTTTTATATAGTTCTATATAGTTTTATATAGTTTTATGTAGTTTTATATAGTCATATTATTTTAATAGTTTTACATAGTTTTACATGGTTTTATATAGTTTTACATAGTTTTATATAGATTTATATATTTTTATATAGTGTTACTTAGTTTTATATAGTTTTATATATTTTTATATAGATTTATATAGTTTTATATAGTTTTATATAGTTTTATATAGTTTTATATAGTTTTATATAGTTTTATATGGTTTTATATAGTTTTACATATTTTTATACAGTTTTGTATAGTTTTATATAGTTTTATATAGTTTTATTAGCTTTATATTGTTTTAAATAGTTTTATATAGTTTAATATAGTTTTGTATAGTTTCATATAGTTTTATTAGTTTTACATAGTTTTATATAGTTCTATATAGTTTTATATAGTTTTATATAGTTTTATATGGTTTTACGTAGTTTTATATAGTTTCATATAGTTTTGTACAGTTTCATATAGTTTTATTAGTATTTGTTCCGTCCGACGTGGAACAAAACAGAGAAAAATCCTCGAAGGTTCGTTTATGATATGGACGTGCCAACAAATTTACTTTCGGGATTAGCTTTTTTCGAACTCAGTTTATTTATTTTAGTTACAAGGGGCAATTGCACCCTAAATCATGAGAAAATCATTTAGTTAATCCGCGCATCTCCAGACAATAGTTTTGGAATTTTCGTCGTTCGTACAGACAACCGACCATATCATATACCGGGAATTTCCGAAGGGTCGACGCGAACCTCGTTCGTAACGGTTCCGCCAGCCATGCGTCAACTTGGAGGAAATTTCCAAGGCATCGGCAAATCTTCGAGGATCCCTCGCACGTGGCCATTGCCCTCACCCTTGCACCAAGAGGGCTGGCCAAGGGGCGTCGTCCAAGACGCCCCCGATTTTTGGAATTATGTGCTTATTGGGTATTTTCAATTTTCCAATCAGCGCACTCGACACAAAACCTGTAGGTGTCGTATAAAAACACCTACAGGATCGCACTCGAGGGAATTTTTCACTCATTCAACGTTCAGTCCATCGTTCGGGACACATAAGTCGCTCAATCGTTCGGAGTGACGATTACACAGAGATTTTTCGCTCAATCGTTCGGAGTGACAATCTCAGAGACTTTTCGTAACGACAGTCACACATTCAGTGCATCGTTCGGGACACATAAGTCGCTCAATCGTTCGGAGTGACGACATCTCAGAGATTTTCGCTCATTCAACGTTCAGTCCATCGTTCGGGACACATAAGTCGCTCAATCGTTCGGAGTGACGACACACGAGGTTTTTTCGATCATCTCAGAGATTATCGCTCATTCAACGTTCAGTCCATCGTTCGGGACACATAAGTCGCTTAATCGTTCGGAGTGACGATACACGAGTCTTTTCGTAACGACAGTCACACATTCAGTCCATCGTTCGGGACACATAAGTCGCTCAATCGTTCGGAGTGACGATATCTCAGATACTCAATCGTTCGGAGTAACGAGATATCATTCATTCATTCAAACAGTAGTCAGTCCATCGTTCGGGACAACTACAACTAGTGATCTGATCTCAACCAGTCGGAGATCAGAGTTGAATCAGTCGATTTCTGAAGAAATTCGTAAATCGACGCGTCGCGAGTATTAACGGGACCTAAAGTTAAAGCTGGGATTTACAACCCCAGCCGAGGAATTAAATCCGCGTTAGTATTCGTGTACGTGCGACGTCGCATTTTTCGGTACCTCGAGCCGGATCTACTACGTAACATTTGTTGATCTTTCGAGCCGGATCTGTGACGGTACAGTATTACATAGTTTTATATAGTACTATATAGTTTTATATAGTTTTATATAGTTTTATATAGTTTTATATAGTTTTATATAGTTTTATATAGTCTTATATAGTTTTATTAGTGTCATATAGTTTTATACAGTTTTAAATAGTTTCATATAGTTTTATATAGTTTTATATAGTTATATATAGTCTTATGTACTTTTATATAGTTTAGTATAGTTTTATATAGTTCTATATAGTTTTATTAGCTTCATATAGTTTTAAATACTTTGATATGGTTTTATGTAGTTTTGTATAGTTTCATATAGTTTTATATAGTTTTATATAGTTTTATATAGTTTTATATAGTTTTATATAGTTTAGTATAGTTTTATATAGTTCTATATAGTTTTATTAGCTTCTTATAGTTTTAAATACTTTGATATGGTTTTATGTAGTTTTGTATAGTTTCATATAGTTTCATTAGTTTTATATAGTTTTATATAGTTTTATATAGTTTTATATAGTTTTATTAGCTTTATATAGTTTTAAATAGTTTTATATAGTTCTATGTTGTTTTGTATAGTTTCATATAGTTTTATTAGTTTTACATAGTTTTATATAGTTCTATATAGTTTTACATAGTTTTATACAGTTTTACTTAGTTTTATGTAGTTTGATATTGTTTCATTAGTTCTACAGAGTTTTATATAGTTCTATATAGTTTTGCACAGCTTTATATAGTTTTATATAGTTTTATTAGTTTTTTATAGTTTTACATAGTTTTATATAGTTTTGTATAGTTTTTTATAGTTTCTCATAGTTTTATATAATTTTATATAGTTCTATATAGTTTTATATAATTTTGTTTAGTTTCATATAGTTTTATATAGTTTTATATAGTTTTATATAGATTGATATTGTTTTACGTAGTTTTATATACTTTTATATAGATTGATATTGTTTTACGTAGTTTTATATTGTTTTATATACACTGATATTATTTTATGTAGTTTTTTATAGTTTTATATAGATTGACATTGTTTTCTGCCGTTTTATATAGTTTTAAATAATTCTATTTAGTTTTATATAGTTTTATATTGTTTCATTAGTGTTAGTTTCATATAGGTTTATATAGTTTTCTATAGATTGATATTTTTTTATGTAGTTTTATATAGTTTAATATAGTTTTAATCGCTTTATATAGTTTGAATAGTTTTATATAGGTTCACATAGGTTTATATAGTTTCATATAGTTTTATATAGTTTTAAGTAGTTTTATATAGTTTTATACAGTTTTATGTAGCCTTATATGATTTCATATTGTTTGTCCCAGTTTGATATAACTTCGCATTGATCTATATAGCTTTAGCCATAATGCGCAGAAGAGATATGGATCTGTGCTATGCGAGTACACGTTTATCTTAGCCATACGGCAGAGACGCGACCTGGGTCTGTATTACGCGTTGACACAATGATATTAAACGTAAGCCCGAGAAGTGATGTGGGTTTGTGTTATGCGAGTAACAGTTAGCGTAGAACGCATCTCGGATCTGACGGTTAGTCACAACGTGTACTCGCATACCACAGGTCCAGATCGCTTCTCTTCCTTCTCGATAAGATCAAAGTGTAAACGCATAACACACATCCGGTTCGCATCTCGGCCTTATGGCTAAGTCCAAAGTGTACTCGCATAACACACATCCAGATCGCTCCTCGGTCTTATGGCTAAGATCAATGTGTACACGCATAACACACATCCATATCGCTTATCTGCCTTATGGCTAAGATCAAAATGTACTCGCATAACACACATCCAGATCGCTTCTCGGCCTTATGGATAAGATCAGAGTGTACTCGCATAACACACATCCAGTTCGCTTCTCGGCCTTATGGCTATGATCAAAGTGTAATCGCATAACACACATCCAGATCGATTCACGGCCTTATGGATAAGATCAAAGCGTACTCGCATAACACACATCCAGATCCCTTCTCGTTCTTTTGGCTAAGATCAAAGTGTACTCGCAAAACACACATCCAGATCGCTTCTTGTACTTATGGCAAAGATCAAAGAGTACTCGCATAACAGACATCCAGGTGGCTTCTCGGCCTTATTGCCAATAGCAAAGTGTTCTCGAATAACCCAAATACAGATCGCCGCTCGGACTTATGGCTACGATCAAAGTGTACTCGAATAACCCAAATCCAAATCGCATCTCTGCTTTATGGCTAAGATCAAAGTGTACGCGCCTAACACACATCCAGATCGCTTCCCTGCCTTATTTCTAAGATCATAGTGTACTCGAATAACCGAAATCACGATCACTTCTCGGCCTTATGGCTAAGATTAAAGTGTACGCGCATAACACACATCCATGTCGCTTCTCGGCCTTATGGCTATGATCAAAGTGTACGCGCATAACACACATCCATGTCGCTTCTCGGCCTTATGGCTATGATCAAAGTGTACTCGAATAACCCAAATCCTGATCGCTTACCGGCGTTATGGCTAAGATCGAAGTGTACTCGGATAACACAAATCCTGATCGCTTCTCGGCCTTATGGCCAAGATCAAAGTCTACTCGAATAACCCAAATCAAGATCGCTTTTCGGCCTTATTACTAAGATCAATGTGAGCACGCATAACACAAATGCAGATATCCTCTGGGGCTTATGGCAAAGCATAACCATAAGGCCGAGATGCGAGTTGGATTTGGGTTATGCTAGTACGCGTTCACATTAGCCGTAAGGCCCAGGAGGCGATCTGGATCTGTGTTATGCGAGCACTCGTTGATATTAACCGTAATGCCGAGAAGCGATCTAGAACTGTGTTATGCGAGTTTTATGTAATTTTATACAGTTTTATGTAGTATTATACACGTTTCTATAGCATTATGTAGTTTTACGCGGTTTTACATTGTTTTGTATTCTTTTTTATAGTATTTCACATTTTACATTGTGTTATGCAGTTATAAAAATTATTATGAAGTTTTGTGTAGTTTTATATGGTTTTATATAGTTTTAGACAGTTTTGTATTGTTTTATACAGTTTTAATTAGTTTTATATATTTCTATTAGTTTTATATAGTTTTAGTTAGTTGTATATAGTTTTACATAGTTTTACATAGTTTTATTTCGTTTAACATAGTTTTATACAGTGTTGTGTAGTTTTATATAGTTTTATGTGGTTCTATATAGTTTTGTATAGTTTTATATAGTTTTATATAGTTTTATATAGTTTCACACGGTTTCATATAGTTTTATATATGTTTGTATTGATATATGTAGTTTTATACAGTTGTATATCGCTTTAATAGATTTATATAGTTGTATATAGTTTTACTAGTTTTATATAGTTTTATATAGTTTTATATAGTTTTATATAGTTTTATATAGTTTTACATAGTTTTCCATAGTTTTATGTAGATTGATATTGTTTTATGTAGATTTATATAGTTTTATATATATATTGATATTGTTTTATGTGGTTTTATATAGTTCAATATAGTTTTAATAGATTTATATACTTTTAAATAATTTTATATAGTTTTACATAGTTTCCTACAGTTTGACATACTTTTATATAGTTTTAGAGAGTTTCACATAGTTTTATATAGTTTCATATAGTTTTTCTTAGTTTTATATAGTTTCATATAGTTTTACTTAGTTTTATATAGTTTTATATTGTTTTATATAGTTTTGTATAGTTTCATATAGTTTTATATAGTTTTATTAGTTTTATATAGTTTTATATAGTTTTATATAGTTTTATATAGTTTTATATTGATTGATAGTGTTTTATGTAGTTTTATGTAGTTTTAATACATTTATATAGTTTTATATAGTTTTATATAATATAATAAAATAAATCCCTTCAAATATAAAAATTTAATTAATAACACCAATAAATAAGAAAAAATTAAATAAATATATAATAAAATAAATCTTGAAGTTGAATTTTGAAGAATTTAAAAAAATTAAATAAATATAAAATAATAAAAATTTTTGAAATTATCTCTAAGTTCTAATTTCATTAATTCAATTAAAATTTTTTTATTAAATAAATTATTTATTAATTAAAAAATTAAATATAATTTTTCTAATATTAATTTAAAATTTTTTAAAATTACTATAATTTATGAAAAATTCAAATTATTTTTTAAATAATTAATAAATTTAAATTTAATTATTAATTAATTTTAATAATAGATCCATTTTTATATTAAATTTAATTTTATCTTATATACCAATTTTAACTTTATATTTAAAAAATTTTTTTTATTTATGATTAATTATAGAAACTTTAAATTTAATTTACATTTCTATTATATGTTTTTTAAATTTTAATAAAAGAAGAATTTTATATTTTTTAATTTCTTCTATCTCAGGATTAATAATAATTTTTTCTTATTTAATAATTATAATAAATAAAGAAATAAATATTTATTATATAATATTTATATTCTCTATTTGAATAAAAATAGGTATTATACCAATACATTTTTGAACAAATATTATTATAAAAAATATAAATTATTTTCTTATTTTTTATTTTACAACATTTATAATATTTATTCCAATATTAATTATTTACTATTTTTGTAATTAAAATTTTTTTTTATATAACTTTATATTTTACATTATTAATATCACCAATTTTTATAATATCTCAAATTTCACTAAAATTAATATTTTAATATTCATCAATATTTCATTCATCATTAATAATTTTTTAAATTAATTTTAATAATGAAATTTGATTACATTATTTTTTTATATATTTATCAATTTCTTATTTACTTTTTATATTCTTAAATTATTTTAATTTTTATAATTCTATAAATTTAAAATCATATTTATATTTTAATAAATCAAACAAATTTAAATTAACAATATTAATTCTTTTATATTGTCAATTACCACCAATAACCTCATTTATTATAAAAATTGATATAATACAAAATTTAATAAAAATAAATATATTTAAAATAACTATTTTTTTATTATAATAATATCTGTATTTTCAACATTTAATTATTTAAATTTTTTTAATTTAAACTTTTCTGATACTCAAATAAAATACACTTACATATTTATTTTTAAAAATTAAAATTTAATTTTCTTTATAATAAAATATTTTATTTATTTTTTTTTTTCAATAATATATTTTTTTTTACTAAAATTTTAATTACTAATATAATAATATTTTTAAATTTGCTATTTAATATTTTTATTTAAATTATAAAATTTTATTAATTAATAATATCAGAATTATCTATTCATAAATAAATTTACAATTTATCTCTTAATTTCAGGCATGATATTTTTTATAAAGATTGTAAGTTAATTAATAAACTCTTATCCTTCAAAGGTTAATATATAAATAATTTTATCAATCTTAAAAATTAAAATTTTTATATTTAATATATCAAAATGATTTTATTCAACAAACCGTAAATATATTGGAATACTATACTTTATTTTTGCAATATGATCAGGAATACTTGGATCATCAATAAGAATAATTATTCGAATAGAATTAAGTACTCCAGGATCATGAATTAATAATGATCAATTATATAATACTATTGTAACAGCTCATGCATTTTTAATAATTTTTTTTATAGTAATACCATTTATAGTTGGAGGATTTGGAAATTGATTAATTCCACTAATATTAGGAGTTCCAGATATAGCATTTCCATGAATAAATAATTTAAGTTTTTGATTATTAATTCCTTCAATTATACTATTTATTATTATAAATTCTTCTAATTATACTATTAATTATAAGAAGAATTTCTGGATCTGGAATAGGTACAGGTTGAACAGTTTATCCTCCATTATCATTAAATACATTTCATTCATCAATATCAGTTGATTATGGAATTATTTCACTTCACATTGCAGGTATATCATCAATTTTAGGAGCAATAAATTTTATTACAACAATTTATTATTCAAAAAATATTTCATTAAATTATAATTAAATTTCATTATTTCCTTGATCAATTATTATTACAGCAATTTTATTACTCTTATCATTACCTGTATTAGCAGGAGCTATCACAATACTGTTAACTGATCGAAATTTAAATACATCATTTTTTGAACCATCAGGAAGAGGAGACCCAATTCTTTATCAACATTTATTTTGATTTTTTGATCACCCTGAAGTTTATATTTTAATTCTACCTGGATTTGGTTTAATCTCACAAATTATCATAAATGAAAGAGGAAAAAAAGAAACATTTGGAAATTTAAGAATAATCTATGCTATATTAGGCATTGGATTTTTAGGTTTTATTGTATGAGCACATCATATATTTACTGTAGGTTTAGATGTTGATACTCGAGCATATTTTACTGCCGCAACTATAGTAATTGCTGTTCCAACAGGAATTAAAGTATTTAGATGACTATCAACATTCTACAGAATTAAAATTTTCTTAAATCCATCAATTTTATGATCTTTAGGATTTATTTCATTATTTACAATTGGTGGTTTATCAGGAATTATATTATCTAATTCATCAATTGATATTATCCTTCATGATACATATTATGTTATTGGTCATTTTCACTATGTTCTATCTATAGGAGCTGTCTTTGCAATTTTCTCAAGAATTATCCATTGATATCCAAATTTTACTATATTAACATTAAATAAAAAATTATTAAATATTCATTTTTTTATAATATTTATTGGTGTAAATTTAACATTTTTTCCTCAACATTTTTTAGGATTAATAAGAATACCACGACGATATTCTGATTATCCAGATGCATATTATTGTTGAAATTTAATTTCTTCAATTGGATCATTAATCTCATTTAATAGATTAATTTTTTTTATTTTCATTATACTTGAAAGTTTAATTAAACAACGATTAATTCTAATAAAATACATTTTTTCATCATTAGAATGAATTAATTTATCCCCTTCTGAACATTGTTTTAATGAATTACCTATAATTCTTTTTAAAAATTAATTTAATATGGCAGATTTTAAGTGCAATGGTTTTAAACACCATAAATAAAATATAAATTTTTATTAAAAATTGCTCATTGAAATATATATTAATTTCCAGACCCAAATTCACCATTAATAGATAACCTAATTTATTTTTATAATTTCACAATAATTATCTTAATAATAATTACTATATCTATTATTTACATAAATTGTATAATTATAGAAAATAAATTTATTAATTTAAAATTTATTAAAAATCATAATTTAGAAATAATTTGAACTATTATTCCAATAATTATATTATTAATTATTTCTATTCCATCATTAAAAATACTTTACTTTATTGATGAATTATGAAACCCAACCTTTTTTTCAATTAAATCAATTGGACACCAATGATATTGATCTTACGAATACCCAGAATTTAATAATAATTCAATTGATTCTTATATAATTAATCTATTAGAATTAAATTCATTTCGATTATTAGATGTTGATAATCGATTAATCATCCCATTTAATACACCTATTCGAATTTTAACAACATCAATAGATGTAATTCATTCATGAACAATTCCTTCAATAGGAATTAAAATAGATGCAACACCAGGACGAATTAATCAAATATCTGTAATCTCATCACGACCAGGATTATATTTCGGTCAATGTTCAGAAATTTGTGGAGCCTACCATTCATTTATACCAATTACTATTGAAAGAACAAATTTAAAAAACTTTACAAATTGAATAAATAACTTAAATCTATAAATAAAAAAGAATTAGTTAAATTTATAACATTAAATTGTCAATTTAAAATTATTTTTATAAAAATATTTTTTTAATATTATCATTAAGTATCTAAAAAATAAAGAATTAGCCTTTTAAGTTAAATATAATAAAAAATATTCTTAATGATAATAATTAAAAATAATTCTTTAATTCCTCAAATAAGACCAATAAAATGAACTTTAATTTTAATTTTAATTATTATTTTATTCTTTATTATTACAATACTAATTCATTTCATAATAAATAATTTTATTAACAAAAATAAAATAATAATAAAAAAAATAAATTTAAAAAAAATGATAAATAAATAACTATATAAAAATATTATGATAACAAACATATTCTCAATTTTTGACCCTTCAACATCTAATAACTATTCTTTAAATTGAATTATTATAATTTGACCTATCTTAATTTTCAATTGATCTTATTGATTTATTCCCTCGCAATTTAACTTTAAATGAATTATATTAATAAACTTTATTTTAAATGAATTTAAAATTTTAACAAAAAAAATTGATCATTATAATTTAATTATATTTTTAAGATTATTTTACTTAATTATAAACATAAATCTAATTAGTTTAATACCTTATGTATTTACACCAACAAGACATATAAGAATCAATTTAAGATTATCTTTAAGAATATGAATTAGATTCATAATATTTGGTTGAATTAAAAATACAAAACATATATTAATTCACCTTGTACCAATAAATACACCCTCAATATTAATAAGATTTATAGTATTAATTGAATCAATTAGAAATTTAATTCGACCATGAACTTTAGCAATTCGACTATTAGCAAATATATTAGCTGGACATTTATTATTATCTTTATTAGGTTCCTCAATAACAAACTTATCAATTAAATTTATCCCAACAATAATTATTATTCAAAATTTATTAATAATACTACAAATTTCTGTAGCATTTATTCAATCTTATGTGTTTTCAATTTTATCATTATTATATTTTAATGAAACAAATTAAATTTATGAAAATTAATATAATTATAAATTCAAAAAATAATCCATTTCATATAACAACAAATAGACCATGACCATTAATTTTATTATTTAATCTTATAAACTTATTATTTAATAATATTATTAGATTCAATTTAAATTTTTCCTTTCTTAATTTATTAAATTTATTTACATTAATACTAACATCATATCAATGATGACGAGACTTAATTCGAGAAAGAACATTTCAAGGATTCCATAATTTAAATATCATAAATATAATTAAATTTAGAATAATTCTATTTATTATTTCTGAATTATTTTCCTTTATTTCATTTTTTTGAACTTTTGTACATTCATCAATTTCACCTTCAATAGAAATTGGAAATTTATGACCCCCAAAAATAATTAATATATTTAATCCATATGATATCCCATTATTAAACTCAATTATTTTAATTTATTCAGGAATAACAATTACATGAAGAAATAATTTAATCAAAAATAATTATAAAAAATCATTAAAATTATTAAATATAACAATTTATTTAGGAATATATTTTTCAATACTACAATATATTGAATATTTAGAAGCTAATTTTACATTTAATGATAGAATTTTTGGATCAATTTTTTTTATAGCAACAGGATTCCATGGAATTCATGAAATTATTGGAACCATATTTTTAATTATTTGTTCTTTACGATTAAAAAAAAATCACTTTTCAATAATTCATCATTTAAATTTTGATCTAGCATCATGATATTGACATTTTGTTGATATAATCTGATTAATTTTATATATTTTAATTTATTAATGAATATATTAAATTATATAAATAGTATAATAAAATTACATTTAATTTCCAATTAAAAAATTTACAATTAACATTTAATTTATATAATATTTTTTATTTTAATAATAATATTATTTTTAATTTTTATTCCAATATTAATTTTCTTAATTAATAAATTTTTATCAATAAAAATAAATAAAGACCGAGAAAAAATTAAACCATTTGAATGCGGATTCGACCAATTAACATCCCCACAATTACCATTTTCTATTCAATTTTTTTTAATTACTTTAATATTTCTAATTTTTGACATAGAAATTATCTTAATCTTACCTATTATTAATTCACTAAATAACTTACAAAATTCAACAATTTTAATTTTTTAAATATTTATTATAATTCTTTTTATAAGATTATGATACGAATGAACATTTAATTATTTAATATGAATTTAAAAAAATTATATATATATAAAGTAAAATAATACAAATTAATTTCGACTTAATTATTTGGATAAACTTATTCCTATATATATATAAAAAATTAGGATATTAGTTAATAAATTAATATATAACATTAAAATTGCAATTTAAAATAATTTTATAATAAATCTTAATTAATTGAAACCAAAATAGAGGTAAATTAATGTTAATAATTTAAATGAATACAAAATATTCCAATTAATGAAATAATAAACTATGAACTTCTAATTCATTTCAAAATGACATAAATCATTTATATTTCTAAATTTATATAGTTTATTAAAAACATTATATTTTCAGTATAAAAAAAATTTATTACTTAAAAATGTATAAATATTTAAAAATTTAACAATTACAATTATATTTTGAATATCATACTCTAAATTAAAGCTATTTAAATATAATAAAATTTGTATAAATAAAAAAATATAAAAATAATTAAATAATAAAATAATATATTTACAACACCAATATTTTCTTTATAAATTTTAATTAAAATACCATTTTTAATTATAAAATTAATTAAAAATTTTAAATTTATTATAAAAACTTTATCTACAGATTTATCAAATATAACCTCAAAATTAAATATTTTATTAATAAATCAAATATAAAAAGTTTTTAATAAATATTCTGAATAAAATATACTTAAAATAAAATTAAATACCTCAAAATATTCATTTTTTAAAAAAATTAAACTTTTAAATTCAAAATAAAATCTTAAAGACAAAAAATATATAAATAATAAAATATATTTATCATTTAATGTTATCTTAAAATTTTCATAAATAATTATATTATAAAAATATTTACCATAAAAAATTCTAAAAAAACTCATAAAAAAAAGAATAACTTATATATTTTAATCCTCCTTCATATATATATAAAATAATTAACATAATAAATTAATACCCAATTTAATAAACGAATACTATAACTTATCGTAAATACAATTGAAATATATAACATAATTATAATAAAAGTAAGTAAATTAAAATTATAAAATATCTCCATAATTAAATCCTTAGAAAAAAAACCAGTAGTAAAGGGAAATCCACATAAATTTAAAATTGATAAAATAAATATTAATCTTTTTAAAGGATTAACATAATAATTTCCCCCAAAAAAACGTAAATCTTGTATACCTAAATTTATATGAATAAATCTTGCAACACTTAAAAACATTGTAGACTTAAATAAAGCATGACAAATTAAATGAAAAAATTCTAAATCAATATTACCTAACAATAAAATCCTTATTATAAAACTTAATTGACTTAAAGTTGATAAAGCAATAATTAAATTGCTTAAATTCAAATAAAATTATTATCTATTATAATACTTATTCTTATAATATTCATAAATTCTAAATTTATAACACTTTTCTGTCAAGATAATTATTAATAAATTTAAATTATACTAATAATAATATTTATATAAATTTAGTCCTTTCGTACACAAATTTAAAATTAATTTAAAGATAGAAACTGATCTGGCTTACACCGATCTGAACTCAAATCATGTAAAATTTAAAAAGTCGAACAGACTTAATATTTAAATATCTTCATTTAAATTTAATTTTAATTCAACATCGAGGTCATAAACATTTTTATAAATATGATCTTTCCAAAAATATTATGCTGTTATCCCTAAAGTAATTTTTTCTAATAATTCTAATAAACAATCTCAAAAATTTTACAATAATTACTGATAAAAATATTTTAAAGTTTATTAAATTTAAATATCCTCCCAATTAAATAATAAATCAATTAAATAAAAATTAAATTTTAAAAACATTTAATAAACTAAATTATAAAATTCTATAGGGTCTTCTCGTCCCTTAAAAAAAATTAAGCACTTTTACTTAAAATTTAAATTCATAATTTATACTTGAAACAGTTTATATTTCATTAACTCATTCATACAAGACCTTAATTAAAAGCCAAATTATTATGCTACCTTTGCACAGTCATGAATACTGCAACTATTTAAAATCAAATTCATTGAGTAGAGCTTACCATAAAATAAAATCAAAAAGAAATGTTTTTGTTAAACATTTGAATATAAATTTTGCCGAATTCTTTAAATATAAATAAATATAATATTTATTTTATTTTTAAATAAATTTAATTACTAATTTAATCATTACAAATAATTTCAATTAATTTTAAAATATTATTTTAAAAAAAATACATTAATAAAATTAAATTAATAATAAATAAAAATAAATTATAAAATTTTTTATATTAATAACAAATTTTATATTTATAAATTTATAAACTTTAATTTTAAAATCATAAAATAAATTTATAGATTATCCCATAAATTTTTTATATTTAATAAATTTTAAATTATATATATACATACATATATTGTTGCGCTGGGCGGGTCCTGGGGTGCTCGCCCGCGACATGTTTATTTACAATGTTCTTATTTACACTAATATTAACAATTTCATACAAATATTACAGAATGTAGTCTATAGCTCAACACGTCTATTCTGGTCAACGTTCGCTCAAAGACTACTCGTTTGTCTTCGTTTACTCTGACCAACTCCTTATAGACCAGTTTATTTCAACCCCCTTCAGATCCTAGGGGTTGGTTCAGCCGTGCGTGCTAGAGGGACGAGTTCGAAACATCGCAACCTCGTTAATTCGATGTATCGCAACAATATATAAAAATATATAAAACTATGTAAAAGCATATAAAACTATATAAAACTGTATAAAACTATATAAAACTATATAAAACTATATAAAACTATATAAAACTATATAAAACTATATAAAACTATGTAAAACTATATAAAACCAATAAAACTATATAAATCTATATAAAACTATTTAAACCAATATAAAACTATATAAAACTATATAAATCTATTAAAACTACATAAAACGACACAAAATAATATCAATCTATATAAAACAATATAAAACTATATAAAACTATATAAAGCTATATAAAATTAATAATACTATATAAAACTACATAAAACTATATAAAACTATATAAGACTATATAAACCTATATAAAACTATGTAAAACTGTATAAATCTAATAGAACTATATAAAACTGTATAAAACAACACAAATCAACATAAAACTATATAAAACTATATAAAACTATGTAAAACTATATAAAACCAATAAAACTATACAAAATTATATAAATCTATTAAAACTATATAAAACTATATAAATGAATTAAAAGTACATAAAACGATTTAAAAATATACAAAACTATATAATACTATATAAAACTATATAAATCTATATAATACTAAATAAAACTATATAAAACTGTATGGAACCATATAAAACTACATAAAACTATATAAAACTATATAAAACTATATAAAACTATATAAAACTATATAAAACAATATAATACAATATAAAACTATATAAATCTATATAAAACTATATAAAACTATATAAAACTCTGCAAAACTATATAAAACTAATATAACTATATAAAAATACATAAAACATTATAAAACTATATAAAACTAATAAAACTATATAAAACTAGTAAACCTATATGAAACTAAATAAAACTATATAAAACTATATAAATCTACATAAAACTATATAACACTATATAAAACTATATAAAACTATATAAAAGTATATAAAACTATATAAAACTATATAAAACTATATAAAACTAATATAACTATATAAAAGTACATAAAACTATATAAAACTATATAAAACTAAATAAAACTATATAGAACTATATAAATGTATATAAAACTATATAAAACTACATAAAACTAAATAAAACTATATAGAACTATGTACAACTATGTAAAACTAATAAAACTATATGAAACTGTACAAAACTATATAAAACTATATAAAACTATATAAAACTATATAAAATTATAAGAAACGATGTAAAACTAACAAAACTATATAAAACTATAGAAAATTATATAAAACTATATAAAACAATATAAAACTGTACAAAACTATATAAAACTATATAAATCTGTTAAAACTATGCTAAACTATATAAAACTACATAAAACTATATAAAATTATATAAATCTATTAAAACTATATTAAACTATATAAAACTGTATAAAACAATATCAATCTATATAAAACTATATAAAACTATATAAATCTATTAAAACTATATAAAACTGTATAAAACAACACGAATCAATATAAAACTATATAAAACTTCATAAAAGTGTGTAAAACAATATAAAACGATATAAAACTAATAAAACAATATACAACTATATAAAACAATTTAAAACTACATAAAACAATATAAAATTATATAAATCTATTAAAACTATATTAAACCATGTAAAACTGTATAAAACAATATCAATCTATATAAAACTATATAAAACTATATAATAATAAATAAAACTATACAAAACTGTATGGAAGTATATAAAACTATACAAAACTATACAAAAACATATAAATCTATATAAAACTATATAAATCTAAATAAAACTAAGGAAGACTATATAAAACTACAAAAAACTATATAAAACTATATAAATCTATATAAAACTATGTAAAACTATGTAAAACTATGTAAAAGTACATAAAACAAACAAAACCATATAAAACAACATAAGACTATATAAAACTATACAAGACTATAGAGAACTATATAAAACTATATAAATCTATATAAAACTATATAAAACTATACAAAACTATATAAATCTATATAAAACTATGTAAAACTATATAAAACAATGTAACACTATATAAAACTATATAAAACTAATAAAACTTTATAAAAATACGTAAAACAATACAAAACAATATAAAACTATATAAAACAATATAAAACTATATAAAAATAATAAAATTATATAATACTATATACAACTATGTAAAACTATATAAAACTATGTAAATCTACATAAGACTAAGCAAAACTATAAAAAACTAATAAAACTATGTAAGACTACATAAAACTATATAAAACTATATAAAACTATATCAAACTATATAAAACAATATAAAACTATATAAAACTATATAAAACTATATAAAACTATATAAAGCTATGTAAAACTATTTAAAACTATATAAAACTATATAAATCTATATAAAAGTATGTGAAACTAGTAAAACTATATGAAACTATAAAAATATATATAAAACTATGTAAAACTACATAAAACTGTGTACAACTATATAGAAATACATAAAACTATATAAAACTATATAGAACTGTATCAAACTATATAACCCTATATTAAGTTATATAAAACTATATAAAACTACATAAAACTATATAAAAATATCTAAAACTATATAAAACTATATAAAACTATATAACACTATATGCAACTATATAAAACTCTATAAAACTATGTAAAACAATAAAAAACTAATAAAACTATATAAAACTACATAATACTATACAAAACTATATAAAACTATATAAAAATAATAAAACTACATAAAACTATATACAAATTATAAAATTGTATAAATCTATATAAAACTATGTAAAACTATATAAAACTATATAACTCTACATAAAACTAAGGAAAACTATAAAAAACTAATAAAACTATATAAAACTACGTAAAACAATATAAAAATATGTAAAACTATATAAATCTACATAAAACTAAGGAAAACTATAAAAAACTAATAAAACTATGTAAGACTACATAAAAGTAATAAAACTATATAAAAATAATAAATCTATATAAAATTTTGTAAAACTATATAAAACTATACAAAACTATATAATAATATATATAAGTATATAAAACTGTATCAAACTACATAAACCTATATCAGACTATACAAAACTATATAAAACTATATAAATCAATGTAAAACTATATTAAATTCTATTAATCTGTATAAAGCAATGTAAAACTAGTAAAACTATATGAAACTATACAAAACTACATAAGACTATATAAAATTATATAAACCTAGTAAAACCACATAAAATTATATATACTATATAAAACCATATAAAACTAAATAAAACCTTATAAAACTATATGAAACTATATAAAACTATATAATACTATGTAAAACTGTAGAAAACTATATAAATCTTTAGAAAACTATGTAAAACTATGTAAAACTATGTAAAACTATGTAAAACTATGTAAAACTAATAAAACTATATAGAAATACATAAAACTATATGAAACTATATAAATCTATATAAATCTATATAAAACTATGTAAAACTATATGAAACTATGTAAAACAATATAAAACTATATAAAACTATATAAAACTATATAAATCTACATAAATCTATATAAAAGTACATAAAAATAATAAAACTTCATAAAACTATATAAAAATATATAAAAATAATAAACCTATATAAAACTATATAAAACTATGTCAAACTATTAAAACGATATGAAAATATATAGAACTACACAAAACTATGTAAAACTAATAAAACTATACAAACAAACATAAAACTATATAAAACTACATAAAAGTATATAAAACTATATTAAACTACATAAAAGTATATAAAACTATATAAAACTATATAAAACTATATAAAACTAATAAAACTATAAAACTAATAAAACTAATAAAACTAATAAAACTAATAAAACTAATAAAACTAATAAAACTGTATAAAACTGTATAGAACTATATAAAACTATATAAAGCGATAGAAAACTATATAAAAGAATGTAAATATATAAAACTATAACTATATATAGAAATATATAACTATATAAAACTATATAATACTATACAAAATTATATCAATCTATATAAAACCAACAAAACTATATAAAACTATATAAAACTCTATAAAACTATATAAAACTAACAAAACTATATAAAACTATATAAAACTATATAAAACTATATAAAACTTTATAAAACTCTATAAAACTATTTAAAACTATATAAAACTACATAAAACTATATAAAACTATATAAAACTATATAAAGCTATATAAAACTATATAAAACTATATAGTAATATATAAAACTGTATAAAACTGAATAAAACTGTATAAAACTATATAAACTATATAAAACTATATAAAACTATATAAAACTATATAAAACAATATAAACCTGTATAAAACTATATAAAACTATATAAAACTATATCAAACTATATAAAACTGTGTAAAACTATATAAAGCTGTATAAAACAATATAAAACTATATAAAACAGTATAAAAATGTATAAAACTATATAGATGAATATAAAACTAATAAAACTATATAAAACTATATAAAATATGTAAAACAATATAAAACTATATAAAACATTATAAAACTGTATAAAACTGTATAAAACTATATAAAACTATATAAAACTATATAAAACTATATAAAGGTATATAAAACAACATAAAACTATATAAAACTATATAAAGGTATATAAAACAACATAAAACTATATAAAACTATATAAATCTGTATAAAACTATATAAAACTATATAAAACTATATAGTACTATATAAAACTATATAAAACTATATAAAACTATATAAAACTATATAAAACTCTATAAAACTATTTAAAACTATATAAAACTATACAAAACTAACAAAACTAACAAAACTATATAAAACTATATAAAACTCTATAAAACTATATAACACTATATAAAACTATATAAATCTATATAAAACGGTCTGAAACTGTATAAAACTATATAAACTTTATAAAACTGTATAAAACTGTATAAAACTGTATAAAACTGTATAAAACTATATAAACTATATAAAACTATATAAAACTATATAAAACTATATAAAACTACATAGGACTATATGAAATAATATAAAAAACCAGATAGAACTATATACAACTGTATAAAACTATATAAATCTACATAAAACTATATAAAAATATATAAAAATATATAAAACTATATAAAACTATATAAAACTATATAAAACAATATAAAACTATATAAAACTATATAAAACTATATAAAACTATATAAAACTAACAAAACTATATAAAACTATATAAAGCTATATTAAACTATATAAAACTATATAAATCTATATAAAACTATATAAAACTAACAAAATTATTTAAAACTATATTAACCTAAATAAAACTGTATAAAACTATAAAAAACTATATAAAACTAACAAAACTATATAAAACTAATAAAACTATATTAAACTATATAAAGCTAACAAAACTATATAAACCTATATAAAACTATATAAAACTATATAAAACTATATAAAGCTAATAAAACTATGTAAAACTATATAGGGCTACATAAAACTATGTAAAACTATTAAAATTATATAAAACTATATAAAACTATAAAAAACTATATAAAACTATATGAAACTATTAGAATTATATAAAACTATATAGTTCTATATAAAGCTGTATAAAACTAATAAAACTATATAATACCCTATAAAACTATGTAAAACTGTATAGATCTAACAAAAATATATGAAACTATATAAACCTCTATAAAACCATATAAAACTATATGAAACTATATAAAACTATATAAAACTATATAATACTGTATAAAACTATGTAGTACCATATAAAACTATATAAAACTATATAAAACTCTATAAAACTATATAAAACTATATAAAACTGTATAAAACTATACAAAACTGTATAAAACTATATAAAACTATATAAAACTATACATAACTATATAAAACAATATAAAACTATATAAATCATTATAAAACTGTATAAAACTATATATATCTGTATAAAACTATATAAAACTATATACAACATTATAAAGCTATATAAAACTATACAAAACTATATAATGCTATATAAAACTATATAAAACAATGTAAAACTAACAAAACTATGTAAACCAGTATAAAACTCTATAGAACTATATAAAACTATATACAAATATATAAAACTATATAAAACTATATAAAACTAATAAAACTAAATAAAACTATATAAAACTATATAAAACTATATAAAACTATATTAAACTGTATATAACTCTATAAAACCATATAATAATATAAAACTATATAAAACTATATAAAACTAACAAAACTATATAAAACTATATAAAACTATTTAAAGCTCTATACAAATATATAAAACTGTATAAAACTAAAGAAAACTATATAAAGCTATATAAGATTATGTAGAACTATATAAAACTATATGAAACTGTATAAAACTATATAAAACTATATAAAACTATATAAAACTATATTAAACAGTATAAAAATGTATAAAACTATATAGAATTATATAAAACTAACAAAACTATATAAAACTATATAAAACTATTTACAACTGTATCTAACTATATAAAACTAATAAAACTATATAAAACTATATAGTACTATATAAAACAATAAACAACTAATAAAACTATACAAAACTACATAATACTATATAAAACTATATATAACAATATAAAAGTATATAATACTATATAAAATTATATCAATCTACATAAAACTAACAAAACTATATAAAACTATATAAAACACAATAAAACTATATAAAACTATATAAAACTATATAAAACTATACAATACTATATAAAACTATGTAAAACTATGTAAAACTATACAATACTATATAAAACTATCTAAAACCACATAAACCTATATAAAACTTTATAAAACTATATAAAACTATGTAAAACTACATAAAACTATATAAAACTATATAAAACTATATAAAACTATATAAAACTATATAATACTATATAAAACTAATAAAACTAATAAAACTAATAAAACTATATAAAACTATATAAAACTATATTAAACTATATAAAACTAATAAAACTATATAAAACTATATAAAACTATATAAAACTAATAAAACTATTAAAACTATATAAAACTATACAAAACTATATAAAACTATATAAAACTATATAAAACTATATAAAACTGTATAAAACTATACAAAACTGTATAAAACTATATAAAACTATATAAAACTATACATAACTATATAAAACAATATAGAACTATATAAATCATTATAAAACTGTATAAAACTATATAAAACTATATAAAACATTATAAAGCTATATAATACTATATACAACTATGTAGTACCATATAAAACTATATAAAGCTATATAAAACTCTATAAAACTATATAAAACTAACAAAACTATATAAAACTATATAAAACTATATAAAACTATATAAAACCGTATAAAACTATATAAAACTATACAAAACTATATAAAACTATATAAAGCTATGTAAAACTATATAAAACTATATAATGCTATATATAACTATATGAAGCTATATTAAACTATATAAAACTATATATAACTCTATAAAACTATATAAAACTAACATAGCTATATAAAACCATATAAAACTATATAAAACTGTATTAAACTGTATAAAACTATATAATGCTATATAAAGCTATATAAAACTATATATATCTATATAAAACTATATAAAACTGTACAAAACTATATGAAACTATATAAAACGATATAAAACTATATAAAACTATATAAAACTAACAAAACTATATAAAACTATATAAAACTATATAAAACTCTATAAAACTATATAAAACTATGTAAAATTATATAAAACTAACAGAACTATATAAACCTATATAAAACTGTATAGAACTATATAAAACTATATAAAACTGCATAATACTATATAAAATTATATAAAACTAACGAAACTATATAAACCTGTATAAAACTCTATAGAACTATATAAAACTATATAAAACAATATAAAACTCTATAAAACTATATAAAACTATATAAAACTATATAAAACTATATAAAACTATATAAAACTGAACAAAACTAACAAAACAATATAAAACTATTTTAACTATTTAAAACTGTATGAAACTGTATAAAACTATATAAAACTATTTTAACTATTTAAAACTGTATGAAACTGTATAAAACTATATAAAGCTATATAAAACTATATAAAACTATGTGAAACTATATAAAACTATATAAAACTGTATAAAACTATATAAAACTGTATAATACTATATAAAACTATATAAAACTCTATAAAACTATATAAAACTATATAAAACTATACAAAACTAACAAAACTATATAAAACTATTTAAACTATATGAAACTGTATGAAACTGTACAAAACTATATAAAGCTATGTAAAACTTTATAGAACTATATAAAACTATATAAAACTGCATAATACTATATAAAACTATATAAAACTAACAAAACTATATAAACCTATATAAAACTCTATAGAACTATATGAAACTATATAAAACAATATAAAAGTCTATAAAACTATATAAAACTATATAAAACTGTATAAAACTATATAAAACTAACAAAACTATATAAAACTATATAAAACTATATCAAACTCTATAAAACTATATAAAACTATATAAAACTATAAAAAACTATATAAAACTAACAAAACTAAATAAACCTATATAAAACTCTATAGAACTATATAAAACTATATAAAAATATATAAAACGATATTAAATTCTATAGAACTATATAAAACTATATAAAACTATATAAAACTTTATAAAACTATATAAAACTAATAAAACTATATAAAACTATTTAAAACTATATAAAACTAATAAAACTATACAAAACTATATAAAACTATAAAAACTAATAAAACTAAATAAAATAATGTAAAACTATATAAAACTAATAAAACTATATAAAACTGATAAAACTATATGAAACTATATAATACTATATAAAACTATATAATACTATATGAAACTATATAAAACTATATAAAACTATATAAAACTGTGTAAAACTATATAAAGCTATATATAACAATATAAAACTATATAAAACAGTATAAAAATGTATAAAACTATATAGAACTATATAAATCTGATAAAACTATACATAACTATATAAAACTATGTAAATCTGTATAAAAGTATATAAAACTATATAAAACTATATAAAACTATACAAAACTGTACAAAACTATATTAAATTATATAGAACTATATAAAGCTAATAAAACTATGTAAAACTATATAATACTACATAAAACTATATAAAACTATATAAACCTCTATAAAACTATACAAAAGTATAAAAAAATATATAAAACTAACAAAACTATATAAAACTATATAAAACTATATAAAACTATATAAAACTGTATAAAACTATATAAAACTCTATAAAAATAATAAAACTATATAAAACTATATAGAATTATATTAAACTATTTAAAACTGTATTAAAGCTATATAAAACTATATAAAACTATATAAAACTATATAAAACTGTATAAAACTATATAAAACTATATAAAACTATATAAAGCTATATTAAACTATATGAAACTATATAAAACTATATAAAACTAATAAAACTATATAAAACTATACAAAATTATAAAGAACTATATAAAACTATATAAAACTGTATAAAACTATATGAAACTAATAAAACTATATAAAACTATATAGAACTATATTAAACTATTTATAACTGTATTAAAGCTATATAAAACTATATAAAACTATATGAAACTGTATAAAACTATAAAAAACTATATAGAACTATATTAAACTATATAAAACTATATAGAACTATACAAAATTATAAAGAACTATATAAAACTATATAAAACTTTATAAAACTTTATAAAACTATATAAAACTAATAAAACTATATAAAAGTATATAAAACTATATAAAACTATACAAAATTACAAAGAACTATATAAAACTACTTAAAACTATATAAAACTATATAGAACTACATAAAACTATATAAAACTATATAATACTATATAAAACTATATAAAACTATATAAAACTATATGAAACTATATGAAACTATATAAAACTATATAAAACTGTATAAAACTATATAAAACTCTATAAAACTATATAAACCTCTATAAAACTATACAAAAGTATATAAAAATATATAAAACTAACAAAACTATATAAAACTATATAAAACTATATAATACTATATAAAACTGTATAATATTATATAAAACTATATAAAGCTATATAAAACTTTATAAAACTATATAAAACAATATAAAACTATCAAAACTATATAAAACTATATATAACTATATAAAACTATATAAAACTGTATAATACTATATAAAACTATATAAAACTAACAAAACTATACAAACCTATATAAAACTATTTAAACTATATGAAACTGTATAATACTATATAAAACTATATAAAACTCTATAAAACTATATAAAACTATGTAAAACTATACAAAACTAACAAAACTATATAAAACTATACAAAACTAACAAAACTATATAAAACTATACAAAAGTAACAAAATTATAGAAAACTATTTAAACTATATAAAACTGTATGTAACTGTATAAAACTATATAAAGCTATATAAAACTATATAAATCTATATAAAACTACATAAAACTGTATAAAACTATATGAAACTATGTGAAGCTATATAATACTATATAAAACTGTATAATACTATATAAAACTATATAAAACTCTATAAAACTATATAAAACTATATAAGACTATCTAAAACTATATAAAACTCCATAAAAATATTTAAAACTATATAAAACTATACAAAATTAACATAACTATATAAAACTATACAAAACTATATAGACTTACAAAACTATATAAAACTATACTAAACTACATAAAAATATTTAAACCTATATAAAACTATACAAAATTAACAAAACTATATAAAACTAACAAAACTATATAAAACTATATAAAACTATATAAAACTATATTAAACTATACAAAACTAACAAAACTAAATAAAACTATTTAAACTATATAAAACTGTATGAAACTGTATAAAACTATATAATGCTATATAAAGCTATATAAAACTATATAAAACTATATAAAACTATGTAAAACTACATAAAACTATATAAAGCTATATAAAACTAACAAAACTATATACAACTATATAATACTATATAAAACTATATATAACTATATACAACTATATAATACTATATAAAATTATATCAATATATATAAAACTAACAAAACTATATAAAACTATATAAAACCCTATAAAACTATGTAAAATTATATAGAACTATATAAAGCTAACAAAACTATATAAAGCTATATAAAACTATGAAAAACTATATAAAACAATATAAAACTATATAAAACAACACAAAACTGTATAAAACTATATAAACCTATATAAAACTATATAAAGCTACATAAAACTATATAAAGCTACATAAAACTATATAAAACTATATAAAGCTATATAAAACTATATGAAGCTATATAAAACTATATAAAACTATACAAAACTAACAAAACTATATAAAACTGTATGAAACTGTATAAAACTATATAAAGCTATATAAAACTATATAAATCTATATAAAACTATATAAAACTGTATAAAACTATATGAAACTATGTGAAGCTATATAATACTATATAAAACTGTATAATACTATATAAAACTATATAAAACTGACAAAACTATGTAAACCTATATAAAACTCTATACAACTATATAAAACTATATAAAACTATATAAAACTCTATAAAACTATATAAAACTATATAAAACTGTACAAAACTAACAAAACTATATAAAACTATTTTAACTATTTAAAACTGTATGAAATTGTATAAAACTATATAAAACTATTTTAACTATTTAAAACTGTATGAAACTGTATAAAACTATATAAAACAATATAAAACTATATAAAACAACACAAAACTGTATAAAACTATATAAACCTATATAAAACTATATAAAGCTACATAAAACTATATAAAGCTACATAAAACTATATAAAACTATATAAAGCTATATAAAACTATATGAAGCTATATAAAACTATATAAAACTATACAAAACTAACAAAACTATATAAAACTGTATGAAACTGTATAAAACTATATAAAGCTATATAAAACTATATAAATCTATATAAAACTATATAAAACTATATAAAACTATATAAAACTATATAAAACTGTATAAAACTATATAAAACTGTATAATACTATATAAAAGTATATAAAACACTATAAATCTATATAAAACTATATAAAACTATACAAAACTACAAAAACTATATAAAACTGTATGAAACTGTATAAAACTATATAAAGCTATATAAAGCTATATAAAACTATATAAAACTGTATGAAACTGTATAAAACTATATAAAGCAATATAAAGCTATATAAAACTATACAAAACTATATAAAACTATATAAAACTATATAAAACTAAGAAAACTATATAAAACAGTATAAAACTATATAAAACATTATAAAACTGTATAAAACTATATAAAACTGTATAAAACTATATAAAGCTATATAAAACTACATAAAAGCATATAAAACTATATAAAACTAACAAAACTATATAAAACTATATAAAACTGTACAAAACTGTATAAAACTATATAAACTATATAAAAATATATAAAACTATATAAAACTGTATAAAACTATACAAAACTGTATAAAATTATATGAAAGTATATAAAGCTATATAAAACTATATAAAACTATATAAACCTATATAAAACTATATAAAACTATATAAAACTAAATAAAACTATATAAAACTATACAAAACTAACAAAACTATATAAATCTATTTAAACTATATAAAACTGTATGAAACTGTATAAAACTATATAATGCTATATAAAGCTATATAAAACTATATGAAACTATATAAAACTATATAAAACTGTATAAAACTATGTGAAACTATATAAAACGATATAAAACTATATAAAACTATATAAAACTAACAAAACTATTTAAACTATATAAAACTGTATGAAACTGTATAAAACTATATAAAGCTATATAAAACTATATAAAACTATATAAAACTATATTAAACTATACAAAACTAACAAAACTATATAAAATTATATAAAACAAACAAAATATTATAAAACTATATAAAACTCTATAAAACTAAATAACACTATATAAAACTATATAAAACTACATAAAACTATATAAAACTATATAAAACTAACAAAACTATATAAAACTATATAAAACTGTATAAAACTGTATAAAACTATATAAACTATATAAAAATATATAAAACTATATAAAACTGTATAAAACTATACAAAACTGTATAAAACTGTATGAAACTATATAAAGCTATATAAAACTATGTAGAACTATACAAAACTATATAAAACTGTATAATACTATATAAAACTATATAAAGCTATATAAGAGTGTATAAAACTATATAAAACTATATAAAACTATATAAAACTATATAAAACTATATAAAACTATATAAAACGGTGTAAAATTATATAAAGCTATATGAAACAATATAAAACTATATAAAACAGTATAAAAATGTATACAACTATATAGAACTATATAAAACTAGTAAAACTGTATAAAACTGTATTAAACTATATGAAACTGTATAATACTATATAAAACTATATAAAACTCAATAAAACTATATAAAACTATATAAAACTATACAAAACTAACAAAACTATATAAAACTATTTAAACTATATAAAACTGTATGAAACTGTATAAAACTATATAATGCTATATAAAGCTATATAAAACTATATAAAACTATATAAAACTATATAATACTATATAAAACTATATAATACCATATAAAACTATATAAAACTATAAATAACTATTAAAATTATGTAAAACTATAAAAAAATATATAATACTATATAAAACTATATATAACTATATACAACTATATAATACTATATAAAATTATATCAATACATATAAAACTAACAAAACTATATAAAACTATATAAAACCCTATAAAACTATGTAAAACTATATAAAACTATATAAAGCTAACAAAACTATATAAAGCTATATAAAACTGTATAAAACTATATAAAACTGTATAATACTATATAAAACTATATAAAACACTATAAAACTATATAAAACTATATAAAATTATACAAAACTACCAAAACTATATAAAACTGTATGAAACTGTATAAAACTATATAAAGCTATATAAAGCTATATAAAGCTATATAAAGCTATATAAAACTATATAAAACTGTATGAAACTGTATAAAACTATATAAAGCTATATAAAGCTATATAAAACTATACAAAACTATATAAAACTATATAAAACTATATAAAACTAAGAAAACTATATAAAACAGTATAAAACTATATAAAACTATATAAAACTGTATAAAACTATATAAAACTCTATAAAACTATATAAAACTATATAAAGCTATATAAAACTATATAAAACCATATAATGCTATATAAAACTATATGAAGCTATATAAAACTATGTAGAACTATATAATACTATATAAAACTGTATAATATTATATAAAACTATATAAAGCTATATAAAACTTTATAAAACTATATAAAACGATATAAAACTATCAAAACTATATAAAACTATATATAACTATATAAAACTATATAAAACTGTATAATACTATATAAAACTATATAAAACTAACAAAACTATACAAACCTATATAAAACTGTATAGAACTATATAAAACTATATAAAACTATATAAAACTCTATAAAACTATATAAACCAATATAAAACAATATAAAACTATACAAAACTAACAAAACTATATAAAACTATTTAAACTATTTAAAATTGTATGAAACTGTACAAAACTATATAAAGCTATATAAAACTTTATAGAACTATATAAAACTATGTGAAACTATACAAAACTAACAAAACTATATAAAACTATATAAAACTGTATAAAACTGTATAAAACTATATAAACTATATAAAACTATATAAAACTATATAAAACTATATAAGGCTATATAGTACTATATAAAACTATATAAAACTGTAGAAAACTAAACAAACCTATATAAAACAATAAACAACTAATAAACCTGTACAAAACTGTATAAAACTATATAAAACAATATAAAACTATGAAAACTATATAAAACTATTTAAAACTAACAAAACTATATAAAACTATATAAAACTCCATAAAAATATTTAAAACTATATAAAACTATACAAAATTAACAAAACTATATAAAACTATACAAAACTATATAGACTTACAAAACTATATAAAACTATACTAAACTACATAAAAATATTTAAACCTATATAAAACTATACAAAATTAACAAAACTATATAAAACTAACAAAACTATATAAAACTATATATAACTATATAAAACCATATTAAACTATACAAAACTAACAAAACTATATAAAACTATATAAAACTAACAAAATATTATAAAACTATATAAAACTCTATAAAACTATATAACACTATATAAAACTAACAAAACTATATAAAACTATATAAAACTACATAAAACTATATAAAACTATATAAAACTAACAAAACTATATAAAACTGTATAAAACTGTATAAAACTATATAAACTATATAAAAATATATAAAACTATATGAAACTGTATAAAACTATACAAAACTGTATAAAATGATATGAAAGTATATAAAGCCATATAAAACTGTATAAAACTATATAAAACTCTATAAAACAATATAAAACTATGTGAAACTATACAAAACTAACAAAACTATATAAAACTATATAAAACTGTATAAAACTGTATAAAACTATATAAACTATATAAAACTATATAAAACTATATAAAACTATATAAACCTATATAAAACTAACAAAACTATATAAAACTATATAAAACTATATAAAACTCTATAAAACTATATAAAACTATGTAAAACTATATAAAACTAACAGAACTATATAAACCTATATAAAACTGTATAGAACTATATAAAACTATATAAAACTATATGAAACTATATAAAACTATAAAAAACTATATAGTACTATATTGAACTATATAAAACTATATAGAACTATACAAAATTATAAAGAACTATATAAAACTATATAAAACTTTATAAAACTTTATAAAACTATATAAAACTAATAAAACTATATAAAAGTATATAAAACTATATAAAACTATACAAAATTACAAAGAACTATATAAAACTACTTAAAACTATATAAAACTATATAGAACTATATAAAACTAATAAATCTATATAAAGCTATATAAAACTATATAATTCTATATAAAACTATATAAAACTATATAAAACTATATAAAACTATACAAAACTATATAAAACTATATAAAACTGTATAAAACTAATAAAACTATATAAAGCTATATAAAACTATATAATACTATATAATACTATATAAAACTATATAAAACTATATAAAACTATATAATACTATATAAACCAATATGAAACTATATAAAACTAATAAAATTAAATAAAACTATATAAGACTAATAAAACTATATAAAACTATATAGAACTATATTAAACTATTTAAAACTGTATTAAAACTATATAAAACTATAAAAAACTATATAAAACTGTATGAAACTATATAAAACTATAGAAAACCATATAAAACTAAAAAAACTATATAAAACTATATAAAACTATATAAAACTATATAAAACTATATAAAACTATATAATCCTAATAAAACTATATAAAACTATATAAAACTATATAATACTATATAGAACTATATTAAAATATTTAAAACTGTATTAAAACTATATAAAACTACATAAAACTATATAAAACTAATAAAACTATATAAAACTATATAGAACTATATTAAACTATTAAAAACTGTCTTAAAGCTATATAAAACTATATAAAACTATACAAAATTATAAAGAACTATAAAAAACTATATAAAACTGTATAAAACTATATGAAACTAATAAAACTATATAAAAGTATATAAAACTATATAAAACTATACAAAATTACAAAGAACTATATAAAACTACTTAAAACTATATAAAACTATATAAAACTATATAAAACTATACAAAATTATAAAGAACTATATAAAACTATAAAGAACTATATAAAACTATATAAGACTGTATAAAACTATATAAAACTAATAAAACTATATAAAAGTATATAAAACTATATAAAACTATACAAAATTATGAAGAACTATATAAAACTACTTAAAACTATATAAAACTATATAAAACTACATAAAACTATTTAAAACTTTATAAAACCAATAAAACTATATAAAACTATATGAAAGTATATAAAGCTATATTAAACTATATAAAACTATATAAAACTATATAAAACTGACAAAACTATATAAAACTATATAAAACTATATAAAACTAATAAAACTATATAAAACTATATAAAAATATATAAAGCAATATTAAACTATATAAAACTATACAAAATTATAAAGAACTATATAAAGCTATATAAAACTGTATATAACTACATAAAACTCAATAAAACTATATAAAACTATATAAAACCAATAAAACTATATAAAACTATATAAAACTATATGAAACTATATAAAACTATATAAAACTAATAGAACTATATAAAACTATATAAAACTATATAAAACTATATAATACTATATAAAACTATATAAAACTATATAAAACTATATAAAACTATACAAAACTATATAAAACTATATAAAACTATATAAAACTAATAAAACTATATAAAGCTATATAAAACTATATAATACTATATAATACTACATAAAACTATATAAAACTATATAAAACTATATAATACTATATAAACCAACATGAAACTATATAAAACTAATAAAACTAAATAAAACTATATGAAACTATATAAAACTATATAAAACCATATAAAACTAAAAAAACTATATAAAACTATATAAAACTATATACAACTAACAAAACTAACAAAACCATATAAAACTATATAAAACAATATAAAACTATAGAAATCTGCATAAAACTATATAAAACTATATTAAACAGTATAAAAATGTATAAAACTATATAGAATTATATAAAACTAACAAAACTATATAATACTATATAAAACTATATAAAACTATAAATAATTAATAAAATTATGTAAAGCTATAAAAAACTATATAATACTATGAGACTATATATAACTATATAAAACTATATATAATTATATAAAACTAACAAAACTATATAAAACTATATAAAACTAACAAAACTATATAAAACTATATAAAACTACGTAAAACAATAAAAAACTATATAAAACAATATAAAACTATATAGAACTATATAAATCTAAATAAACCTATAGAAAAGTCTATAAAACTATGTAACACTATGTAAAACTATATAAAACTATATAAAACAACACAAAACTGTATAAAACTATATAAACCTATATAAAACTATATAAAGCTACATAAAACTATATAAAACTATATAAAGCTATATAAAACTATATGAAGCTATATAAAACTGTATAAAACTGTGTAAATCTAATAAAACGATATAAAACTTTATAAATCTATATAAAACTATATAAAACTATATAAAACAATATAAAACTGTATAAAACTATATAAAACTATATAAAGCTATATAAAACTAACAAAACTATATAAACTTATATAAAACTCTATAAAACTATGTAACACTATGTAAAACTATATAAAACTATATAAAGCTATAATAAAACTAATAAAACTAATAAAACTAATAAAACGAACAAAACTAATAAAACTATATAAAACCATATAAAACTGTATAAAACTATATAAAACTATATAAAACTAACAAAACTATATACAACTATATAAAGCTATATAAAACTATATAAAACTATTTAATACTATATAAAACTATATAAAACTATGTAAAACTAATAAAACTATATAAAACCATATAAAACTATATAAAACTATATAAACCTACATAGTACTATATAAAACTATACTAAAAAACTATATAAAACTATATAAAACTATATAAAACTATATGGAACTAAAAAAACTATATAAAACTATACAAAACTCCATAAAACTATTTAAAACTATATAAAACTATACAAAACTAACAAAACTATATAAAACTATATAAAACTATATGAAACTAACAAAACTATATAAAACTATATAAAACTATATAAAAGAATATAAAACTATATAAAACATTATAAAACTGTATAAACCTATATAAAACTGTATAAAACTATAAAAAACTATATAAAACTATATAAATCCATATAAAACTATATAAAACTATATAAAACTAATAAAACTATATAAAGCTATATAAAACTATATAATACTATATATTACTATATAAAACTATATAAAACTATATAAAACTATATAATACTATATAAACCAATATGAAACTATATAAAACTAATAAAACTAAATAAAACTATATAAGACTGTATAAAACTATATAAAACTATATACAACTATATTAAACTATTTAAAACTGTATTAAAACTATATAAAACTATATAAAACTATATAAAACTATATGAAACTATATAAAACTATATAAAACCATATAAAACTAAAAAAACTATATAAAACTATATAAAACTATATAATACTATATAAAACTATATAAAACTATATAAAACTATATAAAACTATATAATACTAATAAAACTATATAAAACTATATAAAACTATATAATACTATATAGAACTATATTAAAATATTTAAAACTGAATTAAAAATATATAAAATATATAAAACTATATAATACTATATAGAACTATATTAAAATATTTAAAACTGAATTAAAAATATATAAAATATATAAAACTATATAATACTATATAGAACTATATTAAAATATTTAAAACTGTATTAAAACTATATAAAACTATATAAACCTATATAAAACTATATAAAACTATATAAAACTATATAAAACTAATAAAACTATATAAAACTATATAGAAATATATTAAACTATTAGAAACTGTTTTAAAGCTATATAAAACTATATAAAACTATATAAAACTATATAAAACTAAATAAAACTGTATAAAACTATATAAAACTATATAAAACTATATAAAGCTATATTAAACTATATGAAACTATATAAAACTATATAAAACTAATAAAACTATATAAAACTATACAAAATTATAAAGAACTATATAAAACTATATAAAACTGTATAAAACTATATAAAACTAATAAAAGTATATAAAACTATATAAAACTATACAAAATTACAAAGAACTATATAAAACTACTTAAAACTATATAAAACTATATATAATTATATAAAACTAACAAAACTATATAAAACTATATAAAACTAACAAAACTATATAAAACTATATAAAACTACGTAAAACAATAAAAAACTATATAAAACAATATAAAACTATATAGAACTATATAAATCTATATAAACCTATAGAAAACTCTATAAAACTATCTAACACTATGTAAAACTATATAAAACTATATAAAATAACACAAAACTGTATAAAACTATATAAACCTATATAAAACTATATAAAGCTACATAAAACTATATAAAACTAACAAAACTATATAAAACTATATAAAACTACGTAAAACAATAAAAAACTATATAAAACAATATAAAACTATATAGAACTATATAAATCTATATAAACCTATAGAAAACTCTATAAAACTATGTAACACTATGTAAAACTATATAAAACTATATAAAATAACACAAAACTGTATAAAACTATATAAACATATATAAAACTATATAAAGCTACATAAAACTATATAAAACTATATAAAGCTATATAAAACTATATGAAGCTATATAAAATAACACAAAACTGTATAAAACTATATAAACCTATATAAAACTATATAAAGCTACATAAAACTATATAAAACTATATAAAGCTATATAAAACTATATGAAGCTATATAAAACTGTATAAAACTGTGTAAATCTAATAAAACGATATAAAACTTTATAAATCTATATAAAACTATATAAAACTATATAAAACAATATAAAACTGTATAAAACTATATAAAACTATATAAAGCTATATAAAACTAACAAAACTATATAAACTTATATAAAACTCTATGAAACTATGTAACACTATGTAAAACTATATAAAACTATATAAAGCTATAATAAAACTAATAAAACTAATAAAACTAATAAAACGAACAAAACTAATAAAACTATATAAAACCATATAAAACTGTATAAAACTATATAAAACTATATAAAACTAACAAAACTATATACAACTATATAAAGCTATATAAAACTATATAAAACTATTTAATACTATATAAAACTATATAAAACTATGTAAAACTAATAAAACTATATAAAACCATATAAAACTATATAAAACTATATAAACCTACATAGTACTATATAAAACTATACTAAAAAACTATATAAAACTATATAAAACTATATAAAACTATACAAAACTAACAAAACAATATAAAACTATATAAAACTAACGAAACTATATAAAACTATATAAAACTATATGAAACTAACAAAACTATATAAAACTATATAAAACTATATAAAAGAATATAAAACTATATAAAACATTATAAAACTGTATAAACCTATATAAAACTGTATAAAACTATAAAAAACTATATAAAACTATATAAATCCATATAAAACTATATAAAACTATATAATGCTATATAAAACTATATGAAGGTATATAAAACAATATTAAACTATATAAAACAATATAAAACTGTATTAAGCTATATAGAACCATATAAAACTAATAAAACTATATAAAACTATTTAATACTATATAAAACTATATAAAACTATGTAAATCTAATAAAACTATATAAAACTATATAGTACTATATAAAAATATATGAAACTATATAAAACTATATAAAACCAACAAAACTATATAAAACTATATAAAACTATATAAAACTATGTAAAACTATAAAAAACTATATAAAACAATATAAAACTATATAGAACTATATAAAAGTATATAATGCTACATAAAACTATATAAAACTATATAAAGCTATATACAACTATATGAATCTATATAAAACTATATAAAACTATGTAAATCTAATAAAACTATATAAAACTTTATAAATCTATATAAAACTAAATAGTACTATATAAAACAATATAAAACTATATAAAAGTATATAAAACTAAATAAAACTAATAAAAACATATGACACTGTATAAAACTATATAAAACTAACAAAACGATGTAAAATTATATAACACTATATAAAACATTATAAAACTCTATAAAACTATATAAAACTATATAGTACTATATAAAACTATATAAAACAATATAAAACTATATAAAACAACACAAAACTGTATAAAACTATATAAACCTATATAAAACTATATAAAGCTACATAAAACTATATAAAACTATATAAAGCTATATAAAACTATATGAAGCTATATAAAACTATATAAAACTATACAAAACTAACAAAACTATATAAAACTATACAAAACTAACAAAACTATATAAAACTATACAAAAGTAACAAAACTATAGAAAACTATTTAAACTATATAAAACTGTATAAAACTATATAAAACTGTATAATACTATATAAAACTATATAAAACACTATAAGATTATATAAAACTATATAAAACTATACAAAACTACCAAAACTATATAAAACTATTTAAACTATATAAAACTGTATGAAACTGTATAAAAATATATAAAGCTATATAAAGCTATATACAACTATATAAAACTGTATGAAACTGTATAAAACTATATAAAGCTATATAAAGCTATATAAAACTATACAAAACTATATAAAACTATATAAAACTATATAAAACTAAGAAAACTGTATAAAACATTATAAAACTGTATAAAACTATATAAAACTGTATAAAACTATATAAAACTCTATAAAACTATATAAAACTATATAAAGCTATATAAAACTATATAAAACCATATAATGCTATATAAAACTATATGAAGCTATATAAAACTATGTAGAACTATATAATACTATATAAAACTGTATAATATTATATAAAACTATATAAAGCTATATAAAACTTTATAAAACTATATAAAACAATATAAAACTATCAAAACTATATAAAACTATATATAACTATATAAAACTATATAAAACTGTATAATACTATATAAAACTATATAAAACTAACAAAACTATACAAACCTATATAAAACTGTATAGAACTATAAAAAACTATATAAAACTAACAAAACTATACAAACCTATATAAAACTGTATAGAACTATATAAAACTATATAAAACTATATAAAACTCTATAAAACTATATAAAACAATATAAAACAATATAAAACTATACAAAACTAACAAAACTATATAAAACTATTTAAACTATTTAAAATTGTATGAAACTGTACAAAACTATATAAAGCTATATAAAACTTTATAGAACTATATAAAAATATATAAAACTGCATAATACTATATAAAACTATATAAAACTAACAAAGCTATATAAACCTATATAAAACTCTATAGAACTATATAAAACTATGTGAAACTATACAAAACTGACAAAACTATATAAAACTATATAAAACTGTATAAAACTGTATAAAACTATATAAACTATATAAAACTATATAAAACTATATAAAACTATATAAGGCTATATAGTACTATATAAAACTATATAAAACTGTAGAAAACTAAACAAACCTATATAAAACAATAAACAACTAATACAACTATACAAAACTGTATAAAACTATATAAAACAATATAAAACTATGAAAACTATATAAAACTATATAAAACTAACAAAACTATATAAAACTATATAAAACTCAATAAAAATATTTAAAACTATATAAAACTATACAAAATTAACAAAACTATATAAAACTATACAAAACTATATAGACTTACAAAACTATATAAAACTATACTAAACTACATAAAAATATTTAAACCTATATAAAACTATACAAAATTAACAAAACTATATAAAACTATATATAACTATATAAAACTATATAAAACTATATAAAACTATATTAAACTATACAAAACTAACAAAACTATATAAAACTATATAAAACTAACAAAATATTATAAAACTATATAAAACTCTATAAAACTAAATAACACTATATAAAACTATATAAATCTACATAAAACTATATAAAACTATATAAAACTAACAAAACTATATAAAACTATATAAAACTGTATAAAACTGTATAAAACTATATAAACTATATAAAAATATATAAAACTATATAAAACTGTATAAAACTATACAAAACTGTATAAAACTATATGAAATTATATAAAGCTATATAAAACTATGTAAAACTATATAAAACTATGTAGAACTATATAAAACTATATAAAACTGTATAATACTATATAAAACTATATAAAGCTATATAAGAGTGTATAAAACTATATAAAACTATATAAAACTATATAAAACTATATAAAACTATATAAAACTATATAAAACTATATAAAACTATATAATACTAAATCAAACTATATAAATCTAATAAAACTATATAAAACTTTATATATCTATATAAAACTATATAAAACTATGTAAATCTAATAAAACTATATAAAACTACATAAAACTATATAAAATTATATAAAACTATATAAAACTATATAAAACTATATAAAACTATATAATACTATATAAAACTGTATAATACTATATAAAACTATATAAAACTCTATAAAAATATATAAAATTATATAAAACTAACAAAACTATATAAAACTATATAAACCTACATAAAACTATATAAAACTATATAAAACTATATAAAACTATATAAAACTATATAAAACTATATAAAACTATATAAAACTATATAAAACGGTGTAAAATTATATAAAGCTATATAAAACAATATAAAACTATATAAAACAGTATAAAAATGTATAAAACTATATAGAACTATATAAAACTAGTAAAACTGTATAAATCTGTATTAAACTATATGAAACTGTATAATACTATATAAAACTATATAAAACTCAATAAAACTATATAAAACTATATAAAACTATACAAAACTAACAAAACTATATAAAACTATTTAAACTATATAAACTGTATGAAACTCTATAAAACTATATAATGCTATATAAAGCTATATAAAACTATATAAAACTATATAAAACTATGTAAAACTACATAAAACTATATAAAACTATATAAAACTAACAAAACTATATAAAACTATATAAAACTGTATAAAACTGTATAAAACTATATAAACTATATAAAAATATATAAAACTATATAAAACTGTATAAAACTATACAAAACTGTATAAAACTATATGAAACTATATAAAGCTATATAAAACTATGTAGAACTATATAAAACTATATAAAACTGTATAATACTATATAAAACTATATAAAGCTATATAAGAGTATATAAAACTATATAAAACTATATAAAACTATATAAAACTATATAAAACTATATAACTATATAAAACTATATAATACTATATAAAACTATATAAAACTATATAAAACTATATAAGGCTATATAGTACTATATAAAACTATATAAAACTGTAGAAAACTAAACAAACCTATATAAAACAATAAACAACTAATACAACTATACAAAACTGTATAAAACTATATAAAACAATATAAAACTATGAAAACTATATAAAACTATATAAAACTGTATAATACTATATAAAACTATATAAAGCTATATAAGAGTGTATAAAACTATATAAAACTATATAAAACTATATAAAACTATATAAAACTATATAAAACTATATAAAACTATATAAAACTATATAATACTAACAAGACTATATCAAACTATATAAATCTAATAAAACTATATAAAACTTTATATATCTATATAAAACTATATAAAACTATGTAAATCTAATAAAACTATATAAAACTACATAAAACTATATAAAACTATATAAAACTATATAAAACTATATAAAACTATATAAAACTATATAATAATATATAAAACTGTATAATACTATATAAAACTATATAAAACTCTATAAAAATATATAAAATTATATAAAACTAACAAAACTATATAAAACTATATAAACCTACATAAAACTATATAAAACTATATAAAACTATATAGAACTATATAAAACTAGTAAAACTGTATAAAACTGTATTAAACTATATGAAACTGTATAATACTATATAAAACTATATAAAACTCAATAAAACTATATAAAACTATATAAAACTATACAAAACTAACAAAACTATATAAAACTATTTAAACTATATAAATCTGTATGAAACTGTATAAAATTATATAATGCTATATAAAGCTATATAAAACTATATAAAACTATATAAAACTATGTAAAACTACATAAAACTATATAAAACTATATAAAACTAACAAAACTATATAAAACTATATAAAACTGTATAAAACTGTATAAAACTATATAAACTATATAAAAATATATAAAACTATATAAAACTGTATAAAACTATACAAAACTGTATAAAACTATATGAAACTATATAAAGCTATATAAAACTATGTAGAACTATATAAAACTATATAAAACTGTATAATACTATGTAAAACTATATAAAGCTATATAAGAGTGTATAAAACTATATAAAACTATATAAAACTATATAAAACTATATAAAACTATATAAAACTATATGAAACTATGTGAAGCTATATAATACTATATAAAACTGTATAATACTATATAAAACTATATAAAACTCTATAAAACTATATAAAACTATATAAGACTATCTAAAACTATATAAAACTCCATAAAAATATTTAAAACTATATAAAACTATACAAAATAAACAAAACTATATAAAACTATACAAAACTATATAGACTTACAAAACTATATAAAACTATACTAAACTACATAAAAATATTTAAACCTATATAAAAGTATACAAAATTAACAAAACTATATAAAACTAACAAAACTATATAAAACTATATAAAACTATATAAAACTATATTAAACTATACAAAACTAACAAAACTATATAAAACTATATAAAACTAACAAAATATTATAAAACTATTATATAAAACTCTATAAAACTAAGTAACACTATATAAAACTATATAAAACTACATAAAACTATATAAAACTATATAAAACTAACAAAACTATATAAAACTATATAAAACTGTATAAAACTGTATAAAACTATATAAACTATATAAAAATATATAAAACTATATAAAACTGTATAAAACTATACAAAACTGTATAAAACTATATGAAACTATATAAAGCTATATAAAACTATGTAGAACTATATAAAACTATATAAAACTGTATAATACTATATAAAACTATATAAAGCTATATAAGAGTGTATAAAACTATATGAAACTATATAAAACTATATAAAACTATATAAAACTATATAAAACTATATAAAACTATATAAAACGGTGTAAAATTATATAAAGCTATATGAAACAATATAAAACTATATAAAACAGTATAAAAATGTATAAAACTATATAGAACTATATAAAACTAGTAAAACTGTATAAAACTGTATTAAACTATATGAAACTGTATAATACTATATAAAACTATATAAAACTCAATAAAACTATATAAAACTATATAAAACTCAATAAAACTATATAAAACTATATAAAACTATACAAAACTAACAAAACTATATAAAACTATTTAAACTATATAAAACTGTATGAAACTGTATAAAACTATATAGTGCTATATAAAGCTATATAAAACTATATAAAACTATATAAAACTATGTAAAACTACATAAAACTATATAAAACTATATAAAACTAACAAAACTATATAAAACTATATAAAACTGTATAAAACTGTATAAAACTATATAAACTATATAAAAATATATAAAACTATATAAAACTGTATAAAACTATACAAAACTGCATAAAACTATATGAAACTATATAAAGCTATATAAAACTATGTAGAACAATATAAAACTATATAAAACTGTATAATACTATATAAAACAATATAAAGCTATATAAGAGTATATAAAACTATATAAAACTATATAAAACTATATAAAACTATATAAAACTATATAACTATATAAAACTATATAAAACTATATAAAACTATATAAAACTATATAATACTAACAAGACTATATCAAACTATATAAATCTAATAAAACTATATAAAACTTTATATATCTATATAAAACTATATAAAACTATGTAAATCTAATAGAACTATATAAAACTACATAAAACTATATAAAACTATATAAAACTATATAAAACTATATAAAACTATATAAAACTATATAATACTATATAAAACTGTATAATACTATATAAAACTATATAAAACTCTATAAAAATATATAAAACTATATAAAACTAACAAAACTATATAAAACTATATAAACCTACATAAAACTATATAAAACTATATAAAACTATATAAAACTATATAAAACTATATAAAACTATATAAAACTATGTAAAACTATATACAACTATATAAAACGGTGTAAAACTATATAAAGCTATATAAAACAATATAAAACTATATAAAACAGTATAAAAATGTATAAAACTATATAGAACTATATAAAACTAGTAAAACTGTATAAAACTGTATTAAACTATATGAAACTGTATAATACTATATAAAACTATATAAAACTCAATAAAACTATACAAAACTAACAAAACTATATAAAACTATTTAAACTATATAAAACTGTATGAAACTGTATAAAACTATATAATGCTATATAAAGCTATATAAAACTATATAAAACTATATAAAACTATATAATACTATATAAAACTATATAATACCATATAAAACTATATAAAACTATAAATAACTAATAAAATTATGTAAAACTATAAAAAAATATATAATACTATATAAAACTATATATAACTATATACAACTATATAATACTATATAAAATTATATCAATATATATAAAACTAAGAAAACTATATAAAACTATATAAAACCCTATAAAACTATGTAAAACTATATAAAACTATATAAAGCTAACAAAACTATATAAAGCTATATAAAACTATGTAAAACTATATAAAACAATATAAAACTATATTAAACAACACAAAACTGTATAAAACTATATAAACCTATATAAAACTATATAAAGCTACATAAAACTATATAAAGCTACATAAAACTATATAAAACTATATAAAGCTATATAAAACTATATGAAGCTATATAAAACTATATAAAACTATATAAAACTATACAAAACTAACAAAACTATATAAAACTATGCAAAAGTAACAAAACTATAGAAAACTATTTAAACTATATAAAACTGTATGAAACTGTATAAAACTATATAAAGCTATATAAAACTATATAAATCTATATAAAACTATACAAAACTAACAAAACTATATAAAACTATTTAAACTATATAAAACTGTATGAAACTGTATAAAACTATATAATGCTATATAAAGCTATATAAAACTATATAAAACTATATAAAACTATATAATACTATATAAAACTATATAATACCATATAAAACTATATAAAACTATAAACAACTAATAAAATTATGTAAAACTATAAAAAAATATATAATACTATATAAAACTATATATAACTATATACAACTATATAATACTATATAAAATTATATCAATATATATAAAACTAACAAAACTATAT
>NW_027475260.1:87500-119388 GCF_051020985.1 Nomia melanderi | reverse complement strand
AGTTTTATGTAGTTTTATATAGTTTTATATGGTTTTATATGGTTTATATAGTTTTATATGGTTTTATATAGTTTATATAGTTTTATACAGTTTCAGACAGTTTTATATAGTTTTTATATAGTTTTATATAGTTTTATATAGTTTCATATAGTTTATATAGTTTTAAACAGTTTCAGACAGTTTTATATAGTTTTGTATAGTTTTATGTAGTTTCATATAGGTTTATATAGTTTTATATAGTTTTCTTAGTTTTATGTAGTTTTCTATAGTTTTATACAGTTTTATATAGTTTTGTTAGTTTTATATAGTTTTATATTGTTTTATGTAGTTCTATAGAGTTTTATATAGGTTTATATAGTTTTGTTAGTTTTATATAGTTTTGTATAGTTTTATATAATGTTATATAGTTTTATATAGTTTTATTAGTTTTATATAGTTTTATATGGTTTTATATAGTTTTATAGAGTTTTATATAGTTTTATATAGTTTTATTAGTTTTATATAGATTTATATAGTTTTGTTAGTTTTATATAGTTTTATATAATTTTATATAGTTTTACATAGTTTTGTGTAGTTTTATAAGGTTCTGTATAGTTTTATATAGTTTTATATAGTTGTACATAGTTTCATATAGTGTTATACAGTTTTATACAGTCTCAGACAGTTTTATATAGTTTTATATATTCTTGCATAGTATTATTAGTTTTATATTGTTTTACATAGTTTTATTAGCTTTATATAGTTTTATATAATTTTATATAGTTTTATATAGTTTTGTATAGTTTTATATAGTTTTGTAAAGTTTTATATAGTTTTATATAGTTTTATATAGTTTTGTATAGTTTCGTTAGTTTTATATAGTTTTATATAGTTTTATATAGTACTATACAGTTTTATATAGTTTTATATAGTTTTATATAGTACTATACAGTTTTATATAGTTTTATATAGGTTTATATAGTTTTGTAAGTTTTGTTAGTTTTATATAGTTTTATATAGTTTTATATAGTTTTATATTGTTCTATAGAGTTTTATATAGTTTTATATAGTTTTATATAGTGTTATATACTTTTATACAGTTTTATTAGTTTTATATAGTTTTATATAGTTTTATATAGTTTTATATAGTTTTATATAGTTTTATATAGCTTTATATAGTATTATATAGTTTTATATAGTTCTATAGAGTTTTATATATGCTTCTAGAGTTCTGTTAGCTTTATATAGTTTTATTGAGTTTTATATAGTTTTATATAGTTTTATATAGTTTTGTATAATTTTATATAGTTTTGTGCAGTTTTATATAGTTTTATATAGTTTTATATAGTTTTATAAAGTTTTATTAGTTTTATATAGTTTTATAGAGTTTTATATAGTTTTATATAGTTTTATATAGTTTTATATAGTTTTATATAGTTTTGTAGAGTTTCATATGGTATTATATAGTTTTACATAGATTATATAGTTTTATACAGTTTTATACAGTTTCAGACAGTATTATATAGTTTTATATAGTTTTATATAGTTTTGTTAGTTTTATACTGTTTTATATAGTTTTATATAGTCTTATATAGTTTTATAGAGTTTTATATACTTTAATATAGTTTTGGTAGATTTATATAGGTTTATTTGTTTTATATAGTTTTACATAATTTGATATAGTTTGGTTAGTTTTATATAGTTTTAGATAGTTTTATATAGTTTTATATTGTTTTATATAGTTTAGTTAGGTTTATATAGTTTCATATAGTCTTATATAGTTTTATATAGTTTTATATAGTTTTATATAGTTTTCTTAGTTTTACGTAGTTTTATATACTTTTATACAGTTTTATATAGTTTAGTTAGGTTTATATAGTTTCATATAGTCTTATATAGTTTTAAATCGTTTTATATAGCTCTATAGGGTTTAATATAGTTTTATATAGTTTGATGTAGTTTTATATAGTTTTATAGTGTTTTATATAGTTTTATACAGTTTTATATAGTTTTGTTATTTTTATATAGTTTTATATAGTTTTATATAATTTTAAATCGTTTTATATAGCTTTATAGAGTTTTATATAGTTTTATATAGTTTGAGGTAGTTTTATGTAGTTTTATATATTTTCATATAGTTTTATATAGTTTTATATACTTTTAAATAGTTTTATATAGTTTTATATAGTGTAATATAGTTTTATATAGTTTTATATGGTTTTATATAGTTTTATATAGTTTTATATAGTTTTATATAATTTTATATAGTTTTATATAGTATTAGAGAGTTTTATATATTTTTATATAGTTTTATATAGTTGTATATAGTTTTGTATAGTTTTATATAGTTTTATATAGTTTTATGTAGTTTTATATATGTTTATCAGTTTTACATAATTTAATGTAGTTTTTATAGTTTTGTTAGTTTTATACTGTTATTTATAGTTTTGTTAGTTTTATATAGTTTTATATAGTTTTATATAGTTTTATATAGTTTTATATAGTTTTATATAGTTTTATTAGTTTTATATAGTTTTACATAGTTTTATATAATTTTATATAGTTTTATACTGTTTTATATAGTTTATATAGTTTTATACAGTTTCAGACAGTTTTATATAGTTTTATACAGTTTTATTAATTTTATATAGTTTTATATAGTTTTATATAGTTTCATATAGTTTTATATAGTTTTATATAATTCTATAGAGTTTTATATAGGTTTATAGAGTTTTGCTGGTTTTATATAGTTTTATATAGTTTTGTTACTTTTGGATAGTTTTATATAGTTTTATACAGTTTTATTAGTTTTGTATAGTTTTATATACTTTTACATAGTTTTATATAGTTTATATTGTTTTATACAGTTTCAGACAGTTTTATATAGGTTTATATAGTTTTATATAGGTTTATATAGTTTTATTAGTTTCATATAGTTTTGTATAGTTTTTTGTAGTTTTATATAGTTTTGTATAGTTTTATGTGGTTTTATATACTTTTAATTAGATTAATATAGTTTTATATAGTTTTATATAGTTTTATATAGTTTTATATAGTTTTATATATTTTTATATAGTTTTATATAGTTTTATATAGTTTTATATAGTTTTATATAGTGTTATATATTTTTATATAGTTTTATATAGTTTTATATAGTTTTATATAGTTTTATATAGTTCTATAGAGGTTTATATAGGCTTATAGAGTTTTGTTAGTTTTATATACTTTTATAGAGTTTTATATAGTTTTATATAGTTTTATATAGTTTTACATAGTTTTATATAGTTTTATACAGTTTTACATAGTTTTATATTGTTTTATATAGTTCTATATAGTTTATATAGTTTTATACAGTTTCAGACAGTTTTATGTAGTTTTATATAGTTTTATATAGTTTTATTAGCGTTTTATTGTTTTACATAGTTTTATATTGTATTATATAGTCTTGTATAGTTTTATTAGTTTTATATAGTTTTTTGTAGTTTTAATAGAATGTTATAGTTTTACATAGTTTTATTTAGCCCTATGTAGTTTGTCATAGTTATATTAGTTTTATATAGTTTGACATAGTTTTATATGGTTCTATATAGTTTTATATAGTTTTATATAGTGTTATATAGTTTTATATAGTTCTATTAGTTTTTTATAGTTTTAAATAGTTTTATACAGTTTTATACAGTTTTATATAGTTTTATATAGTTTTATATAGATTTACATAGTTTTATATAGTTTTGTTAGTTTTATATGGTTTTATACAGTTTTATAGAGTTTTATATAGTTTTATATAGTTTGACATAGTTTTATATGGTTCTATATAGTTTTATATAGTTTTATATAGTGTTATATAGTTTTATATAGTTTCATTGGTTTTATATAGTTTTAAATAGTTTTATATAGTTTCACATATTTTTATATGGCTTTGTTAGTTTTATATAGTTTTATATAGTTTTATAGAGTTTTATATAGTTTTATAGAGTTTTATAGAGTTTTATTAGTTTTATATAGTTTTATATAGTTTTATGTAGTATTAAATAGTTTTATATAGTTCTATAGAGTTTTATATAGGTTTATATAGTTGTATTAGTGTTATATAGTTTTATATAGCTTTATTTAGTTATATTTAGTTTTATATTGTTTCATGTAGTTTTACATAGTTTTATATAGTTTTGTTAGTTTTATATAGGTTTATATAGTTTTATAGAGTTTTATATAGTTTTATATAGTTTTATATAGTTTTGCTAGTTTTATATTGTTTTATATAGTTTTATATAGTTTTGTTACTTTTGTACAGTTTTATATGGTTTTATAAAGTTTTATTAGTTTTGTATAGTTTTATATAGTTTTATTAGATTTATATACTTTTTTAGAGTTTTATTTAGTTTTATATAGGTTTATTAGTTTTATATAGTTTTATATAGTTTTATATAGTTTTATATAGTTTTATATAGTTTTATAAATTTCTATAGCGTTTTGTATAGGTTTATATAGTTTTGTTAGTTTTATGTAGTTTTATATAGTTTTATATAGTTTTATATAGTGTTATACAGTTTTATATAGTTTTGTTAGTTTTATATAGTTTTATATAGTTTTGTTATTTTTGTATAGTTTTATATGGTTTTATAAAGTTTTATTAGTTTTGTATAGTTTTATATAGTTTTATTAGATTTATATACTTTTTTAGAGTTTTATTTAGTTTTATATAGGTTTATTAGTTTTATATAGTTTTATATAGTTTTATATAGTTTTATATTGTTTTGTTAGTTTTATATAGTTTTACATAGTTTTATAGAGTTTTATATAGCTTTATATAGTTTTATTAGTTTTATATAGTTATATAGTTTTATGTAGTTTTATATAGTTTTATATAGTTTTATATAGTGTTATACAGTTTTATATAGTTTTGTTAGATTTATATAGTTTTATATAGTTTTGTTAGTTTTATATAGTTTTATTAGATTTATATACTCTTTTAGAGTTTTATTTAGTTTTATATAGGTTTATTAGTTTTATATAGTTTTATATAGTTTTATATAGTTTTATATAGTTTTGTTACTTTTGGATTGTTTTATATAGTTTTATACAGTTTTATTAGTTTTGTATAGTTTTATATAGTTTTACATAGTTTTATATAGTTTATAATGTTTTATACAGTTTCAGACAGTTTTATATAGTTTTATATAGTTTTATACAGTGTTATATAGTTTTATTTGTTTTGTATAGTTTTATATAGTTTTACACAGTTCTATATAGCTTTATATAGTACTATACAGTTTTATATAGTTTTATATAGGTTTATATAGTTTTGTAAGTTTTGTTAGTTTTATATAGTTTTATATAGTTTTATATAGTTTTATATAGTTTTATATTGTTCTATAGAGTTTTATATAGTTTTATATAGTTTTATATAGTGTTATATACTTTTATATAGTTTTATTAGTTTTATATAGTTTTATATAGTTTTATATAATTTTATATAGTTTTATATAGTTTTATATAGTTTTGTAGAGTTTCATATGGTATTATATAGTTTTACATAGATTATATAGTTTTATACAGTTTTATACAGTTTCAGACAGTTTTATATAGTTTTATATAGTTTTATATAGTTTTGTTAGTTTTATACTGTTTTATATAGTTTTATATAGTCTTATATAGTTTTATAGAGTTTTATATACTTTAATATAGTTTTGTTAGATTTATATAGGTTTATTAGTTTTATATAGTTTTACATAATTTGATATAGTTTTGTTAGTTTTATATAGTTTTAGATATGTTTATATAGTTTTATATTGTTTTATATAGTTCTATAGAGTTTTATATATGCTTATAAGGTTTTGTTAGTTTTATATAGTTTTATAGAGTTTTATAATGTTTTATTAGGTTTATATAGTTTTATACAGTTTTATATGGATTTATATAGATTTATTAGTTTTGTATAGTTTTATATAGTTTTCTATATTATTATATAGTTTTACATAGTTTTGTTAGCTTTATATAGTTTTATATAGTTTCGTATTGTTTTATATAGTTTTATATAGTTTTATATAGTTTTCTTAGTTTTATGTAGTTTTATATAGTTTTATACAGTTTTATATAGTTTTGTTAGTTTTATATAGTTTTATATAGTTTTATACAGTTTTATATAGTTTAGTTAGGTTTATATAGTTTCATATAGTCTTATATAGTTTTAAATCGTTTTATATAGCTTTATAGAGTTTTATATAGTTTTATATAGTCTGAGGTAGTTTTATGTAGTTTTATATAGTTTCATATAGTTTTACATAGTTTTATATACTTTTAAATAGTTTTATATAGTTTTATATAGTTTAATATAGTTTTATATAGTTTTATATGGTTTTATATAGTTTTATATAGTTTTATATAATTTTATATAGTTTTATATAGTATTAGAGAGTTTTATATATTTTTATATAGTTTTATATAGTTGTATATAGTTTTGTATAGTTTTATATAGTTTTATATAGTTTTATATATGTTTATCAGTTTTACATAATTTAATGTAGTTTTATATAGTTTTGTTAGTTTTATACTGTTTTATATAGTTTTGTTAGTTTTATATAGTTTTATAGAGTTTTATATAGTTTTATATAGTTTTATATAGTTTTATTAGTTTTATATAGTTTTACATAGTTTTTATATAATTTTATATAGTTTTATACTGTTTTATATAGTTTATATAGTTTTATACAGTTTCAGACAGTTTTACATAGTTTTATATAGTTTTATATAGTTCTATAGAGTTTTATATAGGTTTATAGAGTTTTGCTGGTTTTATATAGCTTTATATAGTTTTGTTACTTTTGGATAGTTTTATATAGTTTTATACAGTTTTATTAGTTTTGTATAGTTTTATATACTTTTACATAGTTTTATATAGTTTATATTGTTTTATACACTTTCAGACAGTTTTATGTAGTTTTATATAGTATTATATAGTGTTATATAGTTTTATTAGTTTTGTATAGTTTTATATAGTTTTACATAGTTTTATATGGTTTTATATAGTTTTATATAGTTTTACATAGTTTTATATAGTTTTGTTAGTTTCATATAGTTTTATATAGTTATATATAGTTTTATATAGTTATATAGTTTTATATAGTTTTACATAGTTTTATATTGTTTTATATAGTTTTATATAGTTTATATAGTTTTATTCAGTTTCAGACAGTTTTATGTAGTTGTATATAGTTTTATATAGTTTTATTAGCGTTTCATTGTTTAATATAGTTTTATAGAGTTTTATATAGTACTATACAGTTTTATATGGTTTTATATAGGTTAATATAGTTTTGTTAGTTTTGTTAGCTCTATATAGTTTTATATAGTTTTATATAGTTTTATATAGCTTTATATAGTTTTATATAGTTTTATATAGTTTTATATTAGTCAATAGAGTTTTATATAGGTTTACATACATTTGTTAGTTTTATATAGTTTTGTATAGTTTTATGTAGTTTTATATAGTTTTATATAGTTTTATATAGTTTTATATAGTTTTATATATTTTTATATAGTTTTATATAGTTTTATATAGTTTTATGTAGTTTTACATAGTTTTATATAGTTTTGTTAGTTTTATATAGGTTTATATAGTTTTATATAGTTTTATATAGTTTTATATAGTTTTATATAATTTTATATAGTTTTATATAGTATTAGAGAGTTTTATATATTTTTATATAGTTTTATATAGTTGTATATAGTTTTGTATAGTTTTATATAGTTTTATATAGTTTTATATATGTTTATCAGTTTTACATAATTTAATGTAGTTTTATATAGTTTTGTTAGTTTTATACTGTTTTATATAGTTTTGTTAGTTTTATATAGTTTTATAGAGTTTTATATAGTTTTATATAGTTTTATATAGTTTTATTAGTTTTATATAGTTTTACATAGTTTTATATAATTTTATATAGTTTTATACTGTTTTATATAGTTTATATAGTTTTATACAGTTTCAGACAGTTTTATATAGTTTTATATAGTTTTATATAGTTCTATAGAGTTTTATATAGGTTTATAGAGTTTTGCTGGTTTTATATAGTTTTATATAGTTTTGTTACTTTTGGATAGTTTTATATAGTTTTATACAGTTTTATTAGTTTTGTATAGTTTTATATACTTTTACATAGTTTTATATAGTTTATATTGTTTTATACAGTTTCAGACAGTTTTATGTAGTTTTATATAGTATTATATAGTGTTATATAGTTTTATTAGTTTTGTATAGTTTTATATAGTTTTACATAGTTTTATATGGTTTTATATAGTTTTATATAGTTTTACATAGTTTTATATAGTTTTGTTAGTTTCATATAGTTTTATATAGTTATATATAGTTTTATATAGTTATATAGTTTTATATAGTTTTACATAGTTTTATATTGTTTTATATAGTTTTATATAGTTTATATAGTTTTATTCAGTTTCAGACAGTTTTATGTAGTTGTATATAGTTTTATATAGTTTTATTAGCGTTTCATTGTTTAATATAGTTTTATAGAGTTTTATATAGTACTATACAGTTTTATATGGTTTTATATAGGTTAATATAGTTTTGTTAGTTTTGTTAGCTCTATATAGTTTTATATAGTTTTATATAGTTTTATATAGCTTTATATAGTTTTATATAGTTTTATATAGTTTTATATTAGTCAATAGAGTTTTATATAGGTTTACATACATTTGTTAGTTTTATATAGTTTTGTATAGTTTTATGTAGTTTTATATAGTTTTATATAGTTTTATATAGTTTTATATAGTTTTATATATTTTTATATAGTTTTATATAGTTTTATATAGTTTTATGTAGTTTTACATAGTTTTATATAGTTTTGTTAGTTTTATATAGGTTTATATAGTTTTATATAGTTTTATATAGTTTTATATAGTTTTATATAGTTTTATATAGTTTTATATAGTTTTATATAGTTTATATAGTTTATATAGTTTTATACAGTTTCGGACAGTTTTATATAGTTTTATAGAGTTTTATATAGTTTTATATAGTTTTGTATAGTTTTATATAGTTTTGTACAGTTTTATATAGTTTTATATAGTGTTACATAGTTTTATACAGTTTTATATAGCTTTATATAGTTTTATTAGTTTTATATAATTTTATATAGTTTTATAGAGTTTTATATACTTTTATATAGTTTTGTTAGTTTTAAATAGTTTTATATAGTTTTGTTAGGCTTATATAGATTTATAGAGTTTTATATAGTTCTATATAGATTTATATAGTTTATATAGTTTCATATAGTTTTATATGGTTTTATATAGTTTTATATAGTTTTGCTAGTTTTATATTGTTTTATATAGTTTTACATAGTTTTGTTACTTTTGTATAGTTTTATATGGTTTTATATAGTTTTATTAGTTTTGTATAGTCTTATATAGTTTTATTAGATTTATATACTTTTTTAGAGTTTTATTTAGTTTTATATAGGTTTAATAGTTTTATATAGTTTTATATAGTTTTATATAGTTTTATATAGTTTTGTTAGTTTTATATAGTTTTATATAGTTTTATATAGTGTTATATAGTTTTATATAATTTTATGTATTTTTATGTAGTTTTATAGAGTTTAATATAGTTTTATATAGTTTATATAGTTTTATTCAGTTTCAGACAGTTTTATGTAGTTGTATATAGTTTTATATAGTTTTATTAGCGTTTCATTGTTTAATATAGTTTTATATAGTTTTATATAGTTTTGTTAGTTTTATATATTATTATATAGTTTTATATAGTTTTATTAGTTTTATATAGTTTTATATAGTTTTATATAGTTTTATTAGTTTTATATAGTTTTATATAGTTTTATATAGTTTTATTAGTTTTATATAGTTTTATATAGTTTTATATTGTTTTATTAGTTTTATATAGTTTTATTAGTTTTATATAGTTTTATATAGTTTTATGTTCTATTATATAGTTTTATATAGTTCTATAGAGTTTTACACAGGTTTATATAGTTGTATTAGTGTTATATAGTTTTATATAGTTTTATATAGTTTTATATAGTTTTATATAGTTTTACATAGTTTTATATAGTTTTATACAGTTTTACATAGTTTTATATTGTTTTATATAGTTTTGTTAGTTTTATATAGTTTTATATAGTTTTATATAGTGTTATATAGTTTTATATAATTTTATGTATTTTTATGTAGTTTTATAGAGTTTAATATAGTTTTATATAGTTTATTTAGTTTTATACAGTTTCAGACAGTTTTATGTAGTTGTATATAGTTTTATATAGTTTTATTAGCGTTTCATTGTTTAATATAGTTTTATATAGTTTTATATAGTTTTGTTAGTTTTATATATTATTATATAGTTTTATATAGTTTTATTAGTTTTATATAGTTTTATGTTCTATTATATAGTTTTATATAGTTCTATATAGTTTTACATAGGTTTATATAGTTGTATTAGTGTTATATAGTTTTATATTGTTTTATATAGTTTTGTTAGTTTTATATAGTTTTACATAGTTTTACATAGTTTTATACAGTTTTATATAGTTGTATATAGGTTTATATAGTTTTGTTAGTTTTGTCAGTTTTATATAGTTTTATATAGTTTTATATAGTTTTATATAGGCTTACATACTTTTGTTAGTTTTATATAGTTTTATATAGTTTTGTATAGTTTTACATAGTTTTATATAATACTATACAGTTTTATATAGTTTTATATAGTTTTATACAGTTTTACATAGTTTTATATTGTTTCATATAGTTCTATATAGTTTATATAGTTTTATACAGATGCAGACAGTTTTATGTAGTGTTATATAGTTTTATATAGTTTTATTAGCGTTTTATTGTTTTATATAGTTTTATATTGTATTATATAGTCTTGTATAGTTTTATTAGTTTTATATAGTTTTACGTAGTTTTAATAGAATGTTATAGTTTTACATAGTTTTATTTAGCCCTATGTAGTTTGTCATAGTTATATTAGTTTTATATAGTTTGACGTAGTTTTATATGGTTCTATATAGTTTTATATAGTTTATATAGTGTTATATAGTTTTATATAGTTCTATTAGTTTTATATAGTTTTAAATAGTTTTATATAGTTTTATATAGTTTTATATAGTTTTATATAGTTTTACATAGTTTTATATAGTTTTGTTAGTTTTATATGGTTTTATCCAGTTTTATAGAGTTTCATATAGTTTTATATAGTTTGACATAGTTTTATATGGTTCTATATAGTTTTATATAGTTTTATATAGTGTTATATAGTTTTATATAGTTTTATTGGTTTTATATAGTTTTAAATAGTTTTATATAGTTTTATATATTGTTTTATATAGTTTTATATAATTTTATATAGTTTTACATAGTTTTATATGGTTTTGTTAGTTTTATATAGTTTTATATAGTTTTATAGAGTTTTATATAGTTTTATATAGTTTTATTAGTTTTATATAGTTTTATATAGTTTTATGTAGTATTATATAGTTTTATATAGTTTTACATAGTTTTATATAGTTTTATACAGTTTTACATAGTTTTATATAGTTTTATATAGTTATATATAGTATATAGTTTTATACAGTTTCAGACGGTTTTATGTAGTTTTATATAGTTTTATATAGTTTTATTAGCGTTTTATGGTTTTATACAGTTTTATATAGTTTTATATAGTTTTACATAGTTTTATATAGTTTCATACAGTTTTACATAGTTTTATATTGTTTTATATAGTTTTATATAGTTTTATATAGTTTTATACAGTTTTACATAGTTTTATATTGTTTCATATAGTTCTATATAGTTTATATAGTTTTATACAGATGCAGACAGTTTTATGTAGTGTTATATAGTTTTATATAGTTTTATTAGCGTTTTATTGTTTTATATAGTTGTATATTGTATTATATAGTCTTGTATAGTTTTATTAGTTTTATATAGTTTTACGTAGTTTTAATAGAATGTTATAGTTTTACATAGTTTTATTTAGCCCTATGTAGTTTGTCATAGTTATATTAGTTTTATATAGTTTGACGTAGTTTTATATGGTTCTATATAGTTTTATATAGTTTATATAGTGTTATATAGTTTTATATAGTTCTATTAGTTTTATATACTTTTAAATAGTTTTATATAGTTTTATATAGTTTTATATAGTTTTATATAGTTTTACATAGTTTTATATAGTTTTGTTAGTTTTATATGGTTTTACCCAGTTTTATAGAGTTTCATATAGTTTTATATAGTTTGACATAGTTTTATATGGTTCTATATAGTTTTATATAGTTTTATATAGTGTTATATAGTTTTATATAGTTTTATTGGTTTTATATAGTTTTAAATAGTTTTATATAGTTTTCTATATTGTTTTATATAGTTTTATATAATTTTATATAGTTTTACATAGTTTTATATGGTTTTGTTAGTTTTATATAGTTTTATATAGTTTTATAGAGTTTTATATAGTTTTATATAGTTTTATTAGTTTTATATAGTTTTATATAGTTTTATGTAGTATTATATAGTTTTATATAGTTTTACATAGTTTTATATAGTTTTATACAGTTTTACATAGTTTTATATAGTTTTATATAGTTATATATAGTATATAGTTTTATACAGTTTCAGACGGTTTTATGTAGTTTTATATAGTTTTATATAGTTTTATTAGCGTTTTATGGTTTTATACAGTTTTATATAGTTTTATATAGTTTTACATAGTTTTATATAGTTTCATACAGTTTTACATAGTTTTATATTGTTTTATATAGTTTTATAAAGTTTATATAGTTTTATACAGTTTCAGACAGTGTTATACTGTTTTACATAGTTTTATATAGTTTTGTTAATTTTACATGGTTTTATACAGTTTTATAGAGTTTTATATAGTTTTATATAGTTTTGTTAGTTTTATGTTGCTTTATATAGTTTTCGATAGTTTTATATAGTTTTATATAGTTTTATATAGTTTTATATAGTTTTATATAGTTTTATATAGTTTTATATAGTTATATAGTTTTATATAGTTTTACATAGTTTTATATTGTTTTATATAGTTTTATATACTTTATATAGTTTTATACAGTTTCAGACAGTTTTATGTAGTTTTATATAGTTTTATATAGTTTTATTAGCGTTTCATTGTTTTATATAATTTTATATTGTTTTATATAGTTTTGGTAGTTTCATATAATTTTATATAGTTTGATATTGTTTTATATAGTTTTATATAGTTTTATATAGTTGTATATAGTTTTACATAGTTTTATATAGTTTTATATAGTTTTATGCTGTTTTATATAGTTTTGTTAGTTTTATATAGGTTTATACAGTTTTATATAGTTATATAGTTTTATAGATTTTTATATAGGTATATAGTTTTGTATAGTATATAGTTTCATACAGTATCAGACAGTTTCATATCGTTTTATATAGGTTTATTAGTTTTATATAGTTTTATATAGTTTTATATACTTTTGTTAGTTTTGTTAGTTTTACATAGTTTTATATAGTTTTATATAGTGTTATATAGTTTTATATAGTTCTATAGAGTTTTATATAGGCTTATATTGTTTTGTTAGTTTTACATAGTTTGATTGAGTTTTATATGGTTTTATATAGTTTTACATAGTTTTATATAGTTTTGTTAGTTTTATATAGTTTTATATAGTTTTATACTGTTTTATATAGTTTTGTTAGTTTTATATAGGTTTATACAGTTTTATATAGTTATATAGTTTTATAGATTTTTATATAGGTATATAGTTTTGTATAGTATATAGTTTCATACAGTATCAGACAGTTTCATATCGTTTTATATAGGTTTATTAGTTTTATATAGTTTTATATAGTTTTATATACTTTTGTTAGTTTTGTTAGTTTTACATAGTTTTATATAGTTTTATATAGTGTTATATAGTTTTATGTAGTTTTATATAGTTTTATAGAGTTTTATATAGTTTTATATAGTTTTATATAGTGTTATTCAGTTTTATATAGTTCTGTTAGTTTTATATAGTTTTATATAGTTTTGTATAGTTTTATATAGATTTATGTATTTTTATATAGTTTTATAGGGTTTTATATAGTTTTATATAGTTTTATATAGTTTTATATAGTTTTATATAGTCTTATATGGTTTTATATAATTTTGTATAGTTTTATATAGTTTTATGTTGTTTTATATAGTTTCATTGGTTTTATATAGTTTTAAATAGTTTTATATAGTTTCACATATTTTTATATGGCTTTGTTAGTTTTATATAGTTTTATATAGTTTTATAGAGTTTTATATAGTTTTATAGAGTTTTATTAGTATTATATAGTTTTATATAGTTTTATGTAGTATTAAATAGTTTTATATAGTTCTATAGAGTTTTATATAGGTTTATATAGTTGTATTAGTGTTATATAGTTTTATATAGCTTTATGTAGTTATATTTAGTTTTATATAGTTTTATGTAGTTTTACATAGTTTTATATAGTTTTGTTAGTTTTATATAGGTTTATATAGTTTTATAGAGTTTTATATAGTTTTATATAGTTTTATATTGTTTTATATAGTTTCATATAGTTTTATATGGTTTTATATAGTTTTATATAGTTTTGCTAGTTTTATATTGTTTTATATAGTTTTATATAGTTTTGTTACTTTTGTATAGTTTTATATGGTTTTATAAAGTTTTATTAGTTTTGTATAGTTGTATATAGTTTTATTAGATTTATATACTTTTTTAGAGTTTTATTTAGTTTTAAATAGCTTTATATAGTTTTATTAGTTTTATATAGTTTTTTATAGTTTTATGTAGTTTTATATAGTTTTATATAGTTTTATATAGTGTTATACAGTTTTATATAGTTTTGTTAGTTTTATATAGTTTTATATAGTTTTGTTACTTTTGTATAGTTTTATATCGTTTTATAAAGTTTTATTAGTTTTGTATAGTTTTATATAGTTTTATTAGATTTATATACTTTATTAGAGTTTTATTTAGTTTTATATAGGTTTATTAGTTTTATATAGTTTTATATAGTTTTATATAGTTTTATATAGTTTTGTTAGTTTTATATAGTTTTACATAGTTTTATAGAGTTTTATATAGCTTTATATAGTTTTATTAGTTTTATATAGTTTTATATAGTTTTATGTAGTTTTATATAGTTTTATATAGTTTTATATAGTGTTATATAGTTTTATATAGTTCTATAGAGTTTTATATAGGCTTATATTGTTTTGTTAGTTTTATATAGTTTGATTGAGTTTTATATGGTTTTATATAGTTTTACATAGTTTTATATAGTTTTGTTAGTTTTATATAGTTTTATATAGTTTTATACTGTTTTATATAGTTTTGTTAGTTTTATATAGGTTTATACAGTTTTATATAGTTATATAGTTTTATAGATTTTTATATAGGTATATAGTTTTGTATAGTATATAGTTTCATACAGTATCAGACAGTTTCATATCGTTTTATATAGGTTTATTAGTTTTATATAGTTTTATATAGTTTTATATACTTTTGTTAGTTTTGTTAGTTTTACATAGTTTTATATAGTTTTATATAGTGTTATATAGTTTTATGTAGTTTTATATAGTTTTATAGAGTTTTATATAGTTTTATATAGTTTTATATAGTGTTATTCAGTTTTATATAGTTCTGTTAGTTTTATATAGTTTTATATAGTTTTGTATAGTTTTATATAGATTTATGTATTTTTATATAGTTTTATAGGGTTTTATATAGTTTTATATAGTTTTATATAGTTTTATATAGTTTTATATAGTCTTATATGGTTTTATATAATTTTGTATAGTTTTATATAGTTTTATGTTGTTTTATATAGTTTCATTGGTTTTATATAGTTTTAAATAGTTTTATATAGTTTCACATATTTTTATATGGCTTTGTTAGTTTTATATAGTTTTATATAGTTTTATAGAGTTTTATATAGTTTTATAGAGTTTTATTAGTATTATATAGTTTTATATAGTTTTATGTAGTATTAAATAGTTTTATATAGTTCTATAGAGTTTTATATAGGTTTATATAGTTGTATTAGTGTTATATAGTTTTATATAGCTTTATGTAGTTATATTTAGTTTTATATAGTTTTATGTAGTTTTACATAGTTTTATATAGTTTTGTTAGTTTTATATAGGTTTATATAGTTTTATAGAGTTTTATATAGTTTTATATAGTTTTATATTGTTTTATATAGTTTCATATAGTTTTATATGGTTTTATATAGTTTTATATAGTTTTGCTAGTTTTATATTGTTTTATATAGTTTTATATAGTTTTGTTACTTTTGTATAGTTTTATATGGTTTTATAAAGTTTTATTAGTTTTGTATAGTTGTATATAGTTTTATTAGATTTATATACTTTTTTAGAGTTTTATTTAGTTTTATATAGGTTTATTAGTTTTATATAGTTTTATATAGTTTTATATAGTTTTATATAGTTTTGTTAGTTTTATATAGTTTTACATAGTTTTATAGAGTTTTATATAGCTTTATATAGTTTTATTAGTTTTATATAGTTTTTTATAGTTTTATGTAGTTTTATATAGTTTTATATAGTTTTATATAGTGTTATACAGTTTTATATAGTTTTGTTAGTTTTATATAGTTTTATATAGTTTTGTTACTTTTGTATAGTTTTATATCGTTTTATAAAGTTTTATTAGTTTTGTATAGTTTTATATAGTTTTATTAGATTTATATACTTTATTAGAGTTTTATTTAGTTTTATATAGGTTTATTAGTTTTATATAGTTTTATATAGTTTTATATAGTTTTATATAGTTTTGTTAGTTTTATATAGTTTTACATAGTTTTATAGAGTTTTATATAGCTTTATATAGTTTTATTAGTTTTATATAGTTTTATATAGTTTTATGTAGTTTTATATAGTTTTATATAGTTTTATATTGTGTTATACAGTTTTATATAGTTTTGTTAGTTTTATATAGTTTTGTATAGTTTTGTATAGTTTTATATAGTTTTATGTATTTTTATATAGTTTTATAGGGTTTTATATAGTTTGATATAGTTTTATATAGTTTTATATAGATTTATATAGTTTATATAGTTTTATATAGTTTTACATAGTTTTATATAGTTTTATACAGTTTTACATAGTTTTATATTGTTTTATATAGTTCTATATAGTTTATAAATTTTTATACAGTTTCAGACAGTTTTACATAGTTTTATATAGTTTTATATAGTTTTATTAGCGTTTTATTGCTTTATATAGTTTTATATAGTTTTATATATGCTTGTATAGTTTTATTCGTTTTATATAGTTTTATACAGTTTTATATAGTTTTATATAGTTTTATACTGTTTTACATAGTTTTGTTAGTTTTATATAGTTCTATGTAGTTTTATTTAGTTTTATAGAGTTTTATATAGTTTTATATACTTTTATATAGTGTTATATAGTTTTGTTTGTTTTATATAGTTTTATATAGTTTTACATAGTTTTATATAGTTTTATACAGTTTTACATAGTTTTAAATAGTTTTGTTAGTTTTATATAGTTTTATATAGTTTTATATAGTTTTATATAGTACTATACAGTTTTATATAGTTTTAAATAGGTTTATATAGTTTTGTTAGTTTTGTTAGTTTTATATAGTTTTATATAGCTTTATATAGTTTTATACAGTTTTATATAGTTTATATAGTTTTATACAGTTTCAGACAGTTTTATATAGTTCCATAGAGTTTGGTATAGGTTTATATAGGTTCGTTAGTTTTATATAGTTTTATATTTTTATATAGTTTAATATAGTTTTATATAGTTGTATATAGGTTTATACAGTTTTATATAGTTATATAGTTTTATAGATTTTTATATAGGTATATAGTTTTGTATAGTATATAGTTTCATACAGTATCAGACAGTTTCATATCGTTTTATATAGGTTTATTAGTTTTATATAGTTTTATATAGTTTTATATACTTTTGTTAGTTTTGTTAGTTTTACATAGTTTTATATAGTTTTATATAGTGTTATATAGTTTTATATAGTTCTATAGAGTTTTATATAGGCTTATATTGTTTTGTTAGTTTTATATAGTTTTATTGAGTTTTATATGGTTTTATATAGTTTTACATAGTTTTATATAGTTTTGTCAGTTTTATATAGTTTTATATTGTTTTCTACTGTTTTATATAGTTTTGTTAGTTTTATATAGGTTTATACAGTTTTATATAGTTATATAGTTTTATAGATTTTTATATAGGTATATAGTTTTGTATAGTATATAGTTTCATACAGTATCAGACAGATTCATATCGTTTTATATAGGTTTATTAGTTTTATATAGTTTTATATAGTTTTATATACTTTTGTTAGTTTTGTTAGTTTTACATAGTTTTATATAGTTTTATATAGTGTTATATAGTTTTATGTAGTTTTATATTGTTTTATAGAGTTTTATATAGTTTTATATAGTTTTATATAGTGTTATTCAGTTTTATATAGTTCTGTTAGTTTTATATAATTTTATATAGTTTTGTATAGTTTTATATAGATTTATGTATTTTTATATAGTTTTATAGGGTTTTATATAGTTTTATATAGTTTTATATAGTTTTATATAGTTTTATATAGTCTTATATGGTTTTATATAATTTTGTATAGTTTTATATAGTTTTATGTTGTTTTATATAGTTTCATTGGTTTTATATAGTTTTAAATAGTTTTATATAGTTTCACATATTTTTATATGGCTTTGTTAGTTTTATATAGTTTTATATAGTTTTATAGAGTTTTATATAGTTTTATAGAGTTTTATTAGTATTATATAGTTTTATATAGTTTTATGTAGTATTAAATAGTTTTATATAGTTCTATAGAGTTTTATATAGGTTTATATAGTTGTATTAGTGTTATATAGTTTTATATAGCTTTATGTAGTTATATTTAGTTTTATATAGTTTTATGTAGTTTTACATAGTTTTATATAGTTTTGTTAGTTTTATATAGGTTTATATAGTTTTATAGAGTTTTATATAGTTTTATATAGTTTTATATAGTTTCATATAGTTTTATATGGTTTTATATAGTTTTATATAGTTTTGCTAGTTTTATATTGTTTTATATAGTGTTATTCAGTTTTATATAGTTCTGTTAGTTTTATATAGTTTTATATAGTTTTGTATAGTTTTATATAGATTTATGTATTTTTATATAGTTTTATAGGGTTTTATATAGTTTTATATAGTTTTATATAGTTTTATATAGTTTTATATAGTCTTATATGGTTTTATATAATTTTGTGAAGTTTTATATAGTTTTATGTAGTTTTATATAGTTTTATATAGTTTGATATAGATTGATATTGTTTTATGTAGTTTTATATAGTTTTATATAGGTTTAATAGATTTATATAGTTTTGTATAGTTTTATATAGTTTTGTATAGTTTTATATAGTTTAGTATAGTTTTAATATATTTATATAGTTTTATATAATTTTAAGTAGTTTTGAATAGTTTTATATAGTTTTATATGGGTTTAATAGATTTATATAGTTTTATATAGTTTTATATTGATATGTATTGTTTTATACAGCTTTATATATTTTTAATAGCTTTATATAGTTTTATATAGTTTTATAGTATAGCTTCTCGGCCTTAAGACTAAGATCAAAGTGTACTAGCATAACCGACATCCAGATCGCTTCTCGGATTTATGGGTAACGTCAAAGTGTACTCAAATAATCCAAATCCAGATCGCTTCTCGGCCTTATGGCTAAGATCAAAGTGTACTCGCATAATACACATCCAGATCACTACTCTGCCTTATGGCTGAGATCAAAGTGTACTCGAATACACCAAACCAAGGTCGCTTCTCGGCCTTACGGCTATGATCAAAGTATACTCGCATAAAACACATCGAGTTCGCTTCTCGGCCTTATGGTTAGGATCAAAGTGTAGTCTCATAACACACATCCACATCACTTCTCGACTTTAGTGCTAAGATCAAAGTGTGCTCGCATAACACACATCCTAATCGCTTCTCTGTCTTATGGTTAAGATCAAAGTGTACTGGAATAACCCAAATCCAGATTACTGCACGTCCGTATAGCTAAGATCAATGCGCGTTCGCACAAGAAACAGCAGGAACTCTTCACGGGCTTATGAGTAAGATCAAAGTGTACTCGCAGAACAAACATCCAGAACGCTTCACGGGCTTATGGCTAAGACCAATGCGTACTCGCAGAACAAACATCCAGAACGCTTCTTGGCCTTATGGCTAAGATCAAAGTGTACTCGCATAACAAACATCCAGAACGCTTTACGGGCTTATGGCTAAGATCAAAGTGTACGCGAATAACCCAAATCCAGATCGCTTCTCGGCCATATGGCAAAGATCAAAGTGTACTCGATTAACCCAAATCCAGATCGCTTCTCGGCATTATGGCTAAGGTAATAGTGTACTGGAATAACAAACATCCAGAACGCTTCTCGCCCTTATGGCTAATATCAAAGTGTACTCGAATAACCCAAATTCAGATCGATTTTCGGCCTTATGGCTATGGTCAAAGTGTACACGCATAACACACATCCAGATCACTTCTCGGCCTGATGGCTAAGGTCAGAGTGTACTCGCATAACACACATCCAGATCGCTTCTCTGCCTTATGGCTAAGATTAAAGTGTCCTCGCATGACACACATCGAGATCTCTTCTCGGCCTTATGGGTAAGATCAAAGTGTACACGAATGACCCAAATACAGATCGCATCTCGGCCTCATGGCTAAGATCAAAGTTTACCCGCATAACACACATCCAGATCGCATCTCGGCCTCATGGCTAAGATCAAAGTTTACCCGCATAACACACATCCAGATCGCTTCTCGGCCTTATGGCTATGCTTTTCCATAATTATTTATATTAGCCGTAAGGCCCGGGAGCCGATCTGGATCTGTGCTTTGTGGGTACACGTTAATATTAACCGTGATGCCGACCAGCGATCGGGATCCGTGTAATGCGAGTACACTTTGATATTAAGTGTAAGGTGGAGAAGCGTTGTGGAATTGTGTTCTGCGAGTTTTATATAATTTTATACATTTTTATACAGTTTTGTATAGTATATTATATTTCTATATAATTTTATACTGTTTTATATAGTATTATACACGTTTCTATAGCATTATGTAGTTTTACGTGGTTTTATATTGTATTGTATACTTTTTTATTGTATTTCACCTTTTACATTGTGTTATGCAGTTATATATATTATCATGAAGTTTTGTGTAGTTTTATGAAGTTTTTTGCAGTTTTATATAACTTGAAATAGTTCTATATTCGCCTATATAGTTTTATATAGATCTGTATAGTTTAATATAATTTATGTAGTTTTATATAGTATCCATAGTCTTATATAGTTTCATGCGGTTTAAATTTTTCTATATTGTTCTATATTGTATTACACCATTTTACATTGCTTGACACAGTTTCATATTTTTTCGTATTGTTTTGAATATTTTTATATTGTTTTATATAGTTTTATATCGTTTTATATAGTATTATACATTTTTATATAGTTTTATATAGTTTTAAATACTTTTATATTGTTATATAATTCTATATACTTTTATAAGTTTTATATAGTTTTGTATGCTTCTATATAGTTTTGTAATGATTTGTGATGTTTTATACTCTTTTATATAGTTTTATATAGTCTTACATAGTTTTATATTGTTTCATATAGTTTTATATTGATTTGTGTTGTTTTATACAGTTTCATATAGTTTTAATAGATTTATATAGTTTTATATAGGTTTATATAGTTCTATATAGTTTTATATAGTATTATATAGTTTTGATAGTTTATTATATTTTTATATAGTTTCATATAGCTGTATATTGTTTTACGAAGCTTTATATACTTTTATATAGCTTTATATAGCTTTATATAGTTTTATATAGTTTTATATAGTTTTATATAGGTTTATTAGTTTATTATTAGTACTCGAATAAACAAAATCCAGATCGCTTCTGGGACTCATGGCTACGATCTAAGCGTACTCGCATAACACACATCCAGATCGCTTCTCGGCCTTATTGCTAAGATCAAAGAGTACTCGACTAAACCAAATCCAGATCGCTTCTCGGCCTTATGGCTAAGATCAAAGTGTACTCGAATAACCCAAATCCAGACCGCTTCTCATCCTTATGGCTACGATCAATGTATACTCACATAACACACATCCAGATCGCATATCGGCCTTATGGCTGAGAATAAAGTGTACTCTCATAACACACATCAAGATCGCTTCTCGGGTTTATGGCAAAAATGAAAGTGTACTCGAAGAACCCAAAGCCAGATCGCGTCTCGGCCTTGAGGCTAAGATCGAAGTGTACACGCACAACCCAAATCCAGATCGCTGCTCGGCTTTATGGCTAAGATCGAAGAGTACTCGCATAAGACATATCCAGATCGCTTCTAGGCCTTATGGTTAAGATCAAAGTGGACGCGCATAACACACATCCAGATCGCTTCTGGGCCTTATTACTAAGATCAAAGGGTACTCGCAAAACACACATCCAGATCGCTTCCCGGTATTATGGTTAAGATCAAAGTGTGCGAGCATAACCCAACTCCAGATCGCTTCGCGGCTTATGGCTAAGATAAGATCGTACTCGTATAACACACGTACAGATCTCTTCTCGCGGTTAGGCTAAGATCAAAGTGTACTCGCGTAAGACACATCCAGATCGCGTCTCGGCTTGATGGCTAAGATCAAAGGGTACTCGCATAATACACATCCCGAGAGCTTCTCGGCCCTATGGATAAGATCAAAGTGTACTCGCATAACACACCTCCAGATCGCTTCTCGGGCTTATGGCTAAGATCAAGGTGTACTCGCATAACACACAACCAGATCGCTTCTAGGCGTTATGGCTAAGATCAAACTCTACTGGCATAAAACTCACCCAGAACGCTTCTCAGCCTTATGAATAAGATCAAAGTGTACTCGCATAACACACATCCAGATCGCTTCTCGTCCTTATGGCTAAGATCAAATTACACTCGGATAACACACATCCAGATCGCTTCCAGGCCTTATGGCTAAGATAAAAGTGTACTCGAATAACACACATCCAGAACGCTTCATGGGCTTATGGCTAAGATCAAAGTGTACTCGCATAACACAAATCCAGAACGCTGCTCGGCCTTATGGCTAAGGTCAAAGTGCACTCGCATAACACACATCCAGATCGCTTCTCGGCACTATGGCTAAGATCAAATTGAACTCGCATGACACACATCCAGACCGCTTCCCGGCCTTATGGATAAGATCAAATTGTACCCGAATAACCCATATACAGATAGCTTCTCGGCCTTACGGCTAAGATCAAAGTGTACTCGCATAACACAAATGCAGATCGATTCTCGGCTTTATGGCTAAGATCAAAGTGAACTGGAATAACACAAATCCAGATCGCTCCTCGGCTTTGTGGCTAAGATCAAACTATACTCCCATAACACTCATCCAAATCGCTTCTCGGCCTTCTGGCTAAGATCAAAGTGTAGTCGATTAACCCATATCCAAATCGCTGCTCGGCCTTATGGGTAAGATCAAAGTGTACTGTCATAACACACATCTAGATCGCTCCTCGGCCTTATGGCTGAGATCATAGTGTACTCTCATAACACACATCGAGTTCGCTTCTCGGCCTTATGGCCATTTATTTATCATTTCGTCTATATAACTATTAATGTTCTATCTATCTTACTCTGTTTATTTAACTACTTATTTATTTAGTTATTAACTCATTTAATTATATTCTTTTCCTGGTTTTTATTTATCTATTTACTTAACCATTTCAAACATACTGACTAACGATATATTTGTCTATTTAGTTACATATTTTTTTCTTTTTTCTTTCATTCTACTTACGTATTTATTTATTTATGTACACATTTATTTATTCACATATTTATCTATGTACATATTTATTCATCTACATATTTATTTATTTACATATTTATTTACATATCTGTTTATTTTTTCTTTCTGAACTAACTACGAGATTTGGTAACGATTTCTTAATTAGTGATGTGACACTGGTTCTAATTATTCATCAATTTGGTACTCTTTCTTTTATTTTTCTTTAATTTTTTTATATTTCTGATTTTTTTATCCCAGTTTATTTATTTATCTATTTATTTATTTATTTATTATTTATTATTTATTTATTTATTTACTTGATTATTTTATCTATCTGATCTATTCATTTTAATCATTCCCTGCCTCAACCGCCTACTCTAATTCTATACTAACCGCTTCTCTATAACTGCACTTCCGCGCATGCGCCCTAATTGAAATGCGAAATAGCCGCTACTGAGATGCTTTTAATCGTATTTATATTTATATATCTATTTATTTTATTTTATTTTTGTGCTGTTTTCTATGGCGAAGGCCGGGGCACAGTAGAGCCCGGATTTGACTAGGAACTACATATTATGTACATATTTAACCACTGAATTGTATATATTGAAAATTACCTTTAGCTATATATCTACACTTATATTTATTTTGTCCATATTTATTTATGCTATGTATATTTGTTTATTTAATCTTTACTGTTTATTCTCGCTTATTTCTGTTTGGTTATTTATTTTATCTATTTATTTATTTATTTATTTATGTATATTTATATATTTCTGTGCCTCTTCTTTTCTTGTTTATATTTATGTATGCTATGTATATTTGTTTATTTAATCTACGCTACTATTATTTATTTATTTATATAATTTATTCTAGTTTGGCTATTTATTCGATTAACTATCTACTTCCACTAGTATATACATATTCAGACTCTTGCTAGATTCATATAAATGCTAAGGTGTTTATGAGATAAGAGCCACCGCCGATTGAGATCTGAAAATAGCGACAGACGCTATAGAGTTATATCAACTATTTTGCCTTCGCCATAAAGGCGCTACTATGTATCCACCCCCAGCCAAACAATGTAAGTCTGGGGGAACATTCTTTGTGAATAAAGCGCTTTTTATCTGTTCTTATCAGCTTAATATCTGATACACTCCGCATCGCGGAGTCAGAAAATTAACCCGATTTTTGGATTCAGGCGGATCACTAGGGCTCGCTCCACTTCCGCCGTGAGTCGGTCCGGCACTGCAGTGCCGCCAGAAACGGCTCAATTAGCGCTGCTAATTAGAGCTCTTATTTTTTTTCACCTGCTGGACCGACTCGGGACTCCAAAGAGTAAGCCCCTTAATATTCTGGCTCCGCGAAGTCCCGAAATCTCGGTAAATTCACCCGCCGCGGTACTACGCAACAGTGCGGGCCGAGTTGCGATCGGGCGTGTGCGCGGCAAGGTCTGTTCACGATCAGTGCTCGAGGTGTTGTGCGGTAAAGTGTGATAAAGTGCCTTCGCCACGGGACCGGATCAAGCCTGCGCGGGAGTACACCTGCGCCGCCCACCTGCGCGGGAGGATCACCTGCGCATCACCACCTGCGCCGCCCACCATCCTGCTTCCGTGGACAACCGAGGGAGAGGACGACCAGGGTCTACTGAGGGTCTAAGAGGGTCCTAGGACAACCAGCCCTCTACTTGGACGCCAACAACCACCACAGGCCAACCCCATCAGCCCTGGTCTTCCTCTACGTGGGTCACCCAACACCGCTACGACCCACCAGGACTTGGCCATCGGCAACCCCGACGGGAAGGACGGCTCGCCTGATCCACGTCTACCTCCGCTGGATCAGGAATCAGGAGCGAGGTGTTATTCCCCTCGGAGAGAGCTCCTGCATCGCTGGACTCCTGCGCCGAGTGAGTCTCTCTTCTCTTTCTATCCCCCCGGCAGTGAGGAGGGTAACGCAGCCGGTCTCCAGCCGTCTGCGGTGCTCGAATCATCGTCGGTAGTCCTCTACCTTACCCCTACGCGTCCACCCACTCCTCCGATCTCTCTCATCCGTTGAAGTGTATCAACGGACCGGGACGCGTGAGGTCCGAGTCGAGTGGCGCCTCCACTTCCTTCTTTTCCCTTCAGTCACCGCCCGCGTGGAGGCTGACTCCACTCACCCGTTAGTTAGTGCAGTCCTCGGTGGAGTGGGTGATTCCGTCGCTCTTCCTCCATCGAGATCGCTGCACTCCTTCGTAACCGTCACCTGTTAGTCTCCCTACCGACTGCCACGTCGGAGGCTGTCATTTTTCCAGGCAGTCTTCGACACCGGACTTAGTGCCGGCGGAGTCAGTAGGGTGTTAGCGCGTGGCGGCATTCCTTCTGTCGCTTTGGACTTAGTTTTCTCTTCTCTTCCTCTGTTATTCCCACTCTGTCTATCCTCCCCGTTTCGCCTCGCTGTGGCACTTAGAAATATTTGCCACAGCAACTCTGTCTCTTCTTCTGTCTCACTTAGCGTAGGACTTAGTCTTAAGAGCGATGCAGGACCGCGGTGATAGTGCGTCAGTCACCTCCTGCACTACCGAGGGGAGTAATAATCTCGCCCTGGTGACTCCCTTCCCGGCGGAGTTCCGATGCCCTGCCTGCTTCGGTGTCCCCGGGATCAGGATGAGTGGCGTGTACAAGTCCCACACGGATTTGACAAAGCACGCCCGGAAACATCATCCGGGCGTTGTATTGACGTACAAGTGTCGTGAGTGCAGCTTCACCGGCGATGGGAGGTATCCTCTCAAGGTGGAGAGGCTGCACCGCGACTTTTTACACAAATCCGACCAACAGAACAATCCGTGTGGGACTTGTACAGTTCCCGTGACAGGTTCGACCGGTTGGAGCAACACCTCTCGTCGGGGGAGTTCCGCGTTATTCGCCTCCGTAGAACCGCGCGCTGTTGCGTTAGCTGCTGCCAATTTGGCGGCCCAGTCCCCGCCCCCGCAAACGACGTGCGCCGCGACGTAGCCGCCCACCCACACCCTTTCTACGACGAGGGATTCAACGGGGACGGCAATAACCACCTGCACGACGCGGCGCACAATGGCGGCAGCGGCAACAACAACGGCAACAGCTAAAACATCTGCAACTACGATGGGGACAACAAAGAGGACTACGAGGACGACGACGAAGACGACGACAACGAGACCGGCGGCTAGGGGGGGGGGGGGCAAAGCGCGGCCCTGAAGCCGGTCCAGCACTCCCACGCTAACCATCACCATTGGGCCGACTACCAGCGCCCGGCCCGCGCCCCCGACCCCTCGCCCCACAACCAATCTACACCAAACCCAAGGGAACGCTACCGGTCAATAAGAGCGGCAGCCCGCCGCGGCGATCGGGGTCGGCTGCTCCTATGACATCGCCGCCGGCTGCAAGGGCGCCTGCTACCGGGAGGGGCTCCGATCCCTCAGCCGCTACCACAACGAGGCTCACCCCACCGGGCAGAAGAACGGCCCCCGCTACCAGGGGGTCGACTGGCACCCCTCCAGCGAGGACCCCACCCGTCAAGACCCCGCCCACCACCACCCAAGGGCGGGTGACACGGGGTACGAGGGGTGCCAGCGCCCCGGTGGAGGTGGGCAGAAGAACCACCACCACCACACGGGGGACGGTAGCGGCTCCGACCGGAGCCAGAAGAACGCCCCCGAGATTAGGAGGGACACCCACCGTCCAAACTCCATCTCCAAGGGCGGTGGCTCGAGGGAAGGATCCCTCCAGCGGCCCATCACCACCTCGGGCCGCCCAAAGGAAACCCTCGGGGGTAAGGACAGCGGCTTCGCCATCATACGCCGCCGTCACAGCGGGCACCCCTTCCTACACGTCACCTCCCTCGCCGATAGACGTCGCGCCGGAAAGGGGGCTGCGTACAGCAACCAGGGCCACCCCTACACCGCCCGGGCCATCACCACCGCCACCAAGACGCAGCCCCCCACCGAGGAAGCACCGTAGCCCCAGGACGCCGCCGACCATCCGATAATGACCCCCCAGCCTATTGTAGGAGGAGCGATGGTAGCCAGGCCGCTACCACCATCTCCAGCGGCCCCGCTCCTCCCACCCATCGAAGAGGTGGAGGTGCCACAGCCGGCCGGGGCAGCCGCAACCCCGGAATCATCACCGGAGCCGTGGCGAATCGCCGCTGGATCCCGCCGACGCCACCACCGCGGGATCCTGTTGTCGAGCTCGTCGTCCGAAGAGGAGGCGCAGCCGCTGCCGCCAGAGAAGAGGACGACGACGCCTCCTCTACCACCGCGAGAAAAGTCCCCCGCCCGGCCGCCACCGGGCAGCAGCAGCAGCAGCAACAACAACAACAGCGCCGCGCACAATAACGCGCATCGGCCTGGAGCAGGGTGCTCCGGGGCGCCCTCGGTGAGTAGCGTAACATCGTTTAGCCTTTCGCTACTCCCGAGTGTCCCACGTAGTGCCCCCGGCTCCCTTTTTACTTTGCGGGAAGGGGTAGTTTTAAATCGCGCGGGGAGGGATAATCGGAGGCCCGTCACCGTTGATGTAACCGTGAGGGGTGCTCCTGCCTCCGCGACGGAGGCGACCGCACCTGCGAGAAGTCGCAGAACGACCGCACCCTCGCGTGCCTCGGGACCTCGTGAGCCCAGGCGTCCTGCGGCATCCGGGCATTCCTCTCGAAGAAGGGGCGCCATCCGGCCTTTGGTTGGGGTAGCGTTTCCTTCGGAGAGAGAGTTGCTGATCGGCATTGCGCAGAACGCTGGCTCCCTGGAGCAGCTGGAGGATGTTGCGAGGGAAATCGCAGCATACCTGCAGGGCTTCAGAGTCGGGGGACCGACCACGAGAGGGGGCGGGACGGATAGGCCCCAACGGCTTGCGAGAGCTAGGGGCGTGTCGGGCGACCAAGCGGCTCGCGGTTCGAACGGTCACCGCGATCGTCCTGTGTTGGCAGGTGGACCAACGCGGGGAGACCAGGTAAGGGAGGCTACGCGGATACAACGGCTCTTCAGGCAGAACCGCCGGCGTGCTGTTCAGGAGGTGCTCATGGGCCCGTCCTTGCACTGCAAAGTGCCTAAGGACAGGGTACATGAGTACTTTCTCAACATGTACTTACCGGCGGGGAACCTGGGAGCTAGGCCTCCCCCGCCTTCCATCGAGGCTCCAGACGAGGCCAGCAATGTGGCCTTGGTGAAGCTCTTAAAAATGAGTGAGGTAGATCGTCGGATCAGGCGTATGACAAACTCTGCGCCCGGTCCCGACGGTCTAACTTACAATGATCTAAAAAGGGCAGATCCGGGGTCACATTTGCTGACCTCATTGTTCAATTTGTGTCTTCGTCTGGAGTCGGTCCCCTCGTGTTGGAAAATTTCCAACACTGTGCTTGTGCACAAAAAGGGCGATAGCCACGACCTGTCAAAACTGGCGACCGCTGGCCATATCTGACACGACCCCGAAGCTCTCCGCCGCTGTTCTGGCTGACCGTCTCGTCGCGTGGTCGGTCCAGAACAAGCGCCTAAGTCCCGCGCAAAAGGGCTTCTTGCCGTACGAGGGGTGTTATGAACATAACTTCGTGCTGCAGGGGGCCCTTACAGACGCTCGCAGGTGGCGGCGTCAGGCAGTGGTGGCGTGGTTGGACCTGGCGAACGCGTTCGGCTCGGTCCCCCACGCCTCCATCTACCAATCCTTCGTGGAGGCCGGGGTTCCCTCTACTCTTCAGAATATTCTGAAGAGTATGTACCACGGTTGCACCACACGGGTGCTGAAAGCCGACGGGTTTACCGACCCCGTTCCGATCCTCTCCGGGGTGCGCCAGGGCTGTCTGATGAGCCCTGTGGCGTTTAACCTCGCCCTGGAACCGGTGCTGCGCGCAGCTACTGGGACCTCGGCGGGTTACACGCTGCACGGCCATCGGCACAGTGTCCTGGCGTACGCGGACGATCTCGCGTTGATCGCCGACACCCCGGAGGGTATGGAAACGCTGCTAAAGGCAGTGGATGCTGCGGCGAGTGGCATCGGATTGCAGTTTAATCCCGCAAAATGCGCGACCCTCCACCATCGTGGTAGGGGGCCGCGCGAGATCCGTCCACTCGCTTCACCATCCAGGGTCAGGAAATGCGCGCCCTGGCAGCCGGTAAGACCTACGAACACCTGGGCGTTCCCACAAGGTTTCAGGTCCGTTAAACCCCACTGTTGACGATCGAAGAGCTGGTCCAGGACCTGCAGGCCGTCGACCGTTCCCTCTTGGCCCCGTGGCAGAAGGCCGAGACCGTGGCAGCTTTTATACTGCCACGCCTCGACTTCTACCTGCGGGGAGCCCACGCGGAGAAACGTCCCTTAATTACTGTCGACAAAGAGATTCGACGTATGGCCAAGTCCTGGCTCAACCTCCCGCAGCGGGCCAGCGCGGAAGTAGTCTACCTCCCACCCAGTAGGGGGGGATATGGACTGCTTCCGCTTGCTGACATGGCCGACGTCCTGAATGAACGTTCACAAGAACGTTCCGTCTTTTGACGGCGGATGATGCGGTGGTCAGGGAGTTGAACTGGAACTCGCTGCGCGAGGCTGTAGCCAGGAAAATCGGCCATACCAACCCGTCGAACAATGACCTGGCCGAGTACCACTCTGGTTCGCTGAAGGGGTACTTCGCCAGGGACGGGGGGGACATTTCTTCGCTGTGGTCGAGGGCACGGAACGCGGCACGCAGGAGTCGGGACCTGCTCGGATTGCGTTGGCAGTGGAGCGAGGAGAGATCTGAGCTCGCGATTACGCTCAGTGGTTCTCGCGATCGGGAGACCATTGTCCCGCCCGTGGCGAGGGTCCAGATGATTCGCCGATTGCGGATGGCAGTGGTAGAATATTACCACCAACGCCTTCAGCGTAAGAAGGACCAGGGGAAGGTATTCGGGGTGTCGTCGCGGAGTGGTGCTTCAAACCACTTCCTCCGCGGCGGCAACTTCACCCGCTTCGCCGATTGGCGCTTCATTCACCGAGCTCGCCTTGACGTCTTGCCTCTTAACGGGGCAAGATGCTGGGGTGAGGGTGATAAGCGTTGTCGGCGCTGTGGGGCGGAGCTCGAATCCCTTCCCCACGTCCTTTGCCACTGTCGTCTGCATTCGGCGGCCTGGCAACTTCGCCACGATGCGGTGGTTTCCCGCATCGCTAAGGCCTGCCGGCTCCCAGGGGAATTAAGGGTTAACCGGACGGTCGAGGGCATCGACGGGGATCTGGGGGCTCTTAGGCCTGACATCGTTGTCAGGCACGAGCCCTCAAGGAGCATCGTCATCGTCGATGTTACCGTGCCCTTCGAGAACGAATATATTTCATTCGAGGAGGCCAGGGCGCGAAAGTTACAGAAGTAAAAGCCCCTGGCCGACGTTCTCGGAGGGCGCGGTTATCGGGTGGCGGTCTCCGCGATCGTCGTCGGTGCCCTCGGCTCCTGGGATCCGGCCAATGAGTCGGTGTTGAAGATTTTGCGTATCGGTAATCGGTACGCATCTCTGATGCGCCGGCTCATTGTGTCGGATATTGTCCGGTGGAGCCGGGATATCTACGTGGAGCACGTCTCGGGAGTTCGCCAGTATCGCGAGGCCCTCACTGAGGATGTCCCGGCCCCTGATCCAGGCCGACCCATTTAAGAACTGCGGGGGTCAACTCCCCCGACTTAGGTAGAGGAGCAGCAGGCAGAGGCAGCGATAGGGTAAGTACAAAAGTTGATACCTAACCATTAACCAAGTGTCTGTGCGCTATATTTTATTATTTTAATAACTATGGAATTTTAACTAACAACCTATACTTATGCACTTTGCTTTTAATATTTTCAACTATCCCTCTTAATCTTTTAACTATCTATTTTAATTCTTGCTTCTCTCTTTTTTATGCTATCTATTATTATTTGTTTTAATTAAACTACTACTTTTCTTCTGTTTTATTTATCGACTTTTGACATTACTTAACCGCTTTTTATCAATCTTTAGTTTTCTTATTTT
>NW_027475260.1:0-85000 GCF_051020985.1 Nomia melanderi | reverse complement strand
GCTGTATGGCTAAGATCAAAGTGTAATCGCATAACACACATCCAGATCCCTTCTCGGCCTTATGGGTAAGATCAAAGTGTACTCACATGACACACATCCAGATCGCTTCTCGGCCTTATGGAAAAGATCAAAGTGTAGTCGATTAACCCATATCCAAATCGCTGCTCGGCCTTATGGGTAAGATCAAAGTGTACTCGCATAACCCTAATCCAGGACGCTTCTCGGCCTTATGGCTAAGGAAATAGTGTACTCGAATAACACACATACAGAACGCTTCACGGGCTTATGGCTAAGATCAAAGTGTACTCGCATAACAAACATCCAGAACGCTTTACGGGCTTATGGCTAAGATCAAAGTGTACGCGAATAACCCAAATCCAGATCGCTTCTCGGCCATATGGCAAAGATCAAAGTGTACTCGATTAACCCAAATCCAGATCGCTTCTCGGCATTATGGCTAAGGTAATAGTGTACTGGAATAACACACATACAGAACGCTTCACGGGCTTATGGCTAAGATCAAAGTTTACCCGAATAACCCGAATCCACATCGCTTCTCGGCCTTATAACTAAGATGAAAGTGTACACGTATAAAACGCATCCAGATCGCTTCTCGGCCTTATGGCTAAGAGCAAAGTGTATTCGCATAACACACATCCAGAACGCTTCTGGGCCTTATGGCCAAGATCAAAGTGTACACGAATAACCCTAATCCAGATCGCTGCTCGGCCGTATGGCTAAGATCAGAGTGTACTCACATAACACACATGCAGAACGCTTCTCGGCATTACGGCTAAGATCAAATTGTACAAGAATAACTCAAATGCAGATCTCTGCTCGACGGTATGGCTAAGATCAAGTGCACCCGCATAACCCAAATCCAGATCGCTTCTCGGCCTTATGGCTAAGATGAAAGTTTCCTCACATAATCCATGTCCAGATTGCTTCTCGGCGTTAAGGCTAAGAGCAAAGTGTTTTCGCATAACACTAATCCAGATCGCTTACCGGCCTTATGGCTAACATCACTGTGTACTCGAATAACCCAAATACAGATCGCTTCTAGGCCTTATGGCTAAGATCAAAGTGTACTCTCATTACACACATCCAGATCGCCTCTCATAAAAAGAATACCACTAATAAAACTATGAAAACAATATACGATTATATAAAACTATTTAAAGCTATAGAAATCTATTATAACCATATTTTAATTATATAAAACTACATAAAACAATATCAATCTATATAAAACTATATAAACCTCTATAAAACTAAAATAAAACTATATAAATCGATTGACTTATATAAAACAGTATAAAACAACATAAATCAATGTAAAGCTGTATAAAACTCTATAAAACTGTAAAAACCTATATAAAACGTTATAAAGCCATATAAAACTATATGGAACCAATAGAAATGTATAAACAAAAATACAAAAATATAAAACTATATAAAATTATTTAAAACTACATAGAACTATATAAAACTATATAAAACAATATAAAACTATATTAAACTATATAAAACTATACAAAACTATATAAAATTATATAGAGTTATATAAAACTATATAAAGCTTTGTAAAACTAATAAAAGTATATAAAAGTATGTAAAGCTATGTAAATCTATATAAAACTATATGAAACTGTATAAAACTATATCAAACTAATGAAACTAATAAAACTATAAGAAACTATATATATCTATATGAAACTATATAAAACTATGGAAAACTAACAAAACTGTATAAAACATTATAAAACTATGTAAAACTCTATAAAACTGTACAAAACTATAGAAATCCATATAAAACTAATAAATCTATATAAAACTAAGTAAAATTCTATAAAACTACATAAAACTACATAAAATTAATAAATCTATATACAACTATATGAATGTATATAAAACTATATAAAACTATCTAAAACTAATAAAACTATATGAAACTATCTAAAACTATATAAAACTATGTAAATCTACATAAAACTAAGGAAAATTATATAAAACTATATAAAAATATATAAAACGATACAAAACTATATAAAACTATATAAAACTATATAAAACTATATAAAACTATATAAAACTATATATAACTATACAAAACTATATGAAATTACTAAAACTATATAAAACTATATAAAACGATATAAAACTGTATAAAACTATGTAAAACTACATAAAACTAAATAAAACTATACAAAACTATATAAAACCATATAAAAATATATTAAACTATATAAAACTATATAAAACTAATAACACTATATAAAAATACATAAAACTATATAAAACTATATAAAACTATATAACACTCTATGAACCTATATGAAACCATATAAAACTATAAAAAACTATATAAAACTATATAAAACTATGTAAAACTATATAATCTTAGTAAAACTATATAATATTATATGAAGCTATATATAACTATATAAAACTATGTAAACCTAATAAAACTATATGAAACTATACAAAACTATATAAAACCACTAAAACTACTAAAACTACTAAAACTTTATAAAACTATATAAAACTATATAAAACTATATAAATCTAAATAATTCTATGTAAAACTATGTAAAACTATGTAAAACAACATAAAACTATGTAAAACTATATAAAACAAACAATACTATATATAACTACATAAAAATGTATAAAACTATATAGAACTATATAAAACTATATAAAACTATATAAAACTATATGAAACTATACAAAACTATATAAAACTATACAAATCTATATAAAACAGTATAAAACTATATAATAGTATGTAAAACTATATAAAACTAAGAAAAATTATATAAAACCACATAAAACTATATAAAACGATGTAAAACGATATAAAACTGTATAAAAGCATATGAAACAATGAAATTCTATTAAAACTATATACAACTATATAAAACTATATAGAACTATATAAAGCTATATAAAACTATGTAAAACTGTATAACTCTATATAAAACTATATATACCTATATAAAACTAAGAAAACAATATGAAACCTTATAAAACTATATAAAACTATATAAGCCTTATTAGCCATAAGGGCTAGAAGCGATCTGTATGTGCGTTATACGAGTACGCTTTGATCTTAGCCACAAGGCCGAGTAGCGATCTGGATTTGGGTTATTCGGGTACACTTTGATCGTAGCCATAAGGCCTAGAAGCGATCTGGATTTGGGTTATGCGAGTACAATTTGATCTTCGCTATAAGGCCGAAAAGCGATGTGGATGTCTGTTGTGCGAGTACACTCTGATCTTAGCCATAAGGCCGAGAGGCGATCTGGAGGTGTGTTATGAGAGTACACTTTGACCTTAGTCATAAAGCCGAAAAGCGATCTGGATTTGATTTATTCGAGTACACTTTGATGTTAGCCATAAGGGCGAGAAGCGTTCTGGATGTGTGTTATGCGAGTACACTTTGATCTTAGCCATACAGCCGAGCAGCGATCTGGATTTGGTTAATTCGTGTACACTCTGGTCTTAACCATAAGGCGGAAAAGCGATCTGGATTTGGGTTATTCGAGTACACTTTGATCTTAGCCATAAGGTCAAAAATCGATCTGGATGTCGGTTATTCGAGTACACTTTGATCTTAGCGATAAGGCCGAGAAGCGATCTGGATTTGGGTTATTCGTGTACACATTGATCTTAGCCATACAGCCGACAAGCGATCTGGATGTGTGTCATGCGAGTAGACTTTCATCTTAGGCATAAGGCCGAGTAGCGAACTGGATTTGGGTTATGCGAGTACACTTTGATCTTAGCCATAAGGCCGAGAAGCTAACTGGATACGGTTTTTTCGAGTACACTTTGATCTTAGCCATAAGGCCGAGAAGCGATCTGGAGATGTGTCATGCGAGTACACTTTGATCTTAGCTATGAGGCCGAGAAGCGATCTGGATTTGGGTTATTCGACTACAGTTTGATCTGAGCCATAAGACCGTGAAGCGACCTGGACGTGTGATATGCGAGTACACTTTGATCCTAGCCATGAGGCCGCGAAGCGATCTGGAAGTTTGTTATGCCAGTACACTTTGATCTTAGCTATAAGTCCGAGAAGCGTTCTGGATTTGGGTTAGTCGAGTACACTTTGACCTTAGCCATGCGGCCGAGCAGCGATCTGGATGTGTGTCATGTGAGTACACTTTGATGTTAGGCATAAGGCGAGGGAGCAATCTGGATTTGGGTTATTCAAGTACACTTTGAGCTGAGACGTTAGGCCGAGAAGCGATCTGGATGTGTGTTATGCGAGTACACTTTGATGTTATCCATAAGGCCGAGAAGCCGTCTGGATATGTGTTAAGCGAGTACACTTTGATCTTAGCCATAAGGCCGAGAAGCGATCTGGAGATGTGTCATGCGAGTACACTTTGATCTTAGCTATGAGGCCGAGAAGCGATCTGGATTTGGGTTATTCGACTACAGTTTGATCTGAGCCATAAGACCGTGAAGCGACCTGGACGTGTGATATGCGAGTACACTTTGATCCTAGCCATGAGGCCGCGAAGCGATCTGGAAGTTTGTTATGCCAGTACACTTTGATCTTAGCTATAAGTCCGAGAAGCGTTCTGGATTTGGGTTAGTCGAGTACACTTTGACCTTAGCCATGCGGCCGAGCAGCGATCTGGATATGGGTTATTCGTGTACACTTTGATCTTAGCCTTAAGGCCGAGAAGCGATCTGGATTTGGGTTATTCAAGTACACTTTGAGCTGAGACGTTAGGCCGAGAAGCGATCTGGATGTGTGTTATGCGAGTACACTTTGATCTTAGCCATAACGCCGAGAAGCGATCCGGATGTGTGTTAAGCGAGTACACTTTGATCTTAGCCTTAAGGCCGAGAAGCGATCTGGATTTGGGTTATTCAAGTACACTTTGAGCTGAGACGTTAGGCCGAGAAGCGATCTGGATGTGTGTTATGCGAGTACACTTTGATCTTAGCCATAACGCCGAGAAGCGATCCGGATGTGTGTTATGCGACTAAACTTCGATCTTTGCCATAATGCCGAGAGGCGATCTGGATTTGGGTTATGCTAGTACGCGTTCATACTAGCCGTAAGTTCCGGGAGGCTATCTGGATCCGTGTTATGCGAGCACACGTAGATATTAAACATAATGCCGAGAAGCGATCTGGAACTGTGTTTTGCGAGTTTTCTATAATTTTATACAGTTTTATACAGTATTGTATAGTATACTATAGTTCTATGTTATTTTATACAGTTTTAAGTAGTATTATACATGTTTCTATAGTATTATGTAGTTTTACGCCGTTTTACATTGTTTTGTATTCCTTTTTATTGTATTTCACATTTTACATTGTGCTATGCAGTTATATATATTATTGTGAAGTTTTGTGTGGTTTTATATAGTTTTATATAGTTCTGTTAATTTTAAAACAGTTTTGTATTATTTTATACAGTTTCAATTAGATTTATATAATTCTATTAGTTCTATACAGTTTTATACAGTTTTGTATTATTTAATACAGTTTTAATTAGTTATATGTATTTCTATTAGTTTTATATAGTTTTATATAATTTTTATAGATTGATATTGTTTTATGTAGTTTTATATTGTTTTATATACACTGTTATCATTTTATGTAGTTTTGTACAGTTTGATATATATTGATATTGATTTATGTAGTTTTATATAATTTTATATAAATTGATATTATTTGATGTAGTTTTATATAGCTTCATATAGTTTTATATAGTTTAATATATATTTACATAGCTTTATATAGTTTTATATAGTTTTACATAGTTTAACATAGAATTATATAGATTTATATAGTTTCATATAGTTTTATATAGTTTTATATAGTTTTATATAGTTGTATATAATTTTATATAGTTTTATGTAGATTTACATAGTTTTATATAGTTTTAATAGAATTAGTAATTTTATATAGTTTTATGTAGTTTCATATACTTTTACATAGTTTTTTATAGTTTTATATAGTTTTATATAGTTTTAGTAATTTTAGTAGTTTTATATAGTTTTGTATAGTTTGATATAGTTTTATTAGTTTTACATAGTTTTATATAGTTTTATATAGTTTTGTATAGTTTTATATATTTTGATGTAGTTTCATATACTTTTACATAGTTTTGTATAGTTTTATATAATTTTATACAGTTTTACATAGTTTTTTATAATTTTATATAGTTTTATGTAGGTTTATGTAGTTTCATATAGTTTTATATAGTTTTATATAGTTTTGTATAGTTTTATATAGATTTATGTAGTTTCATATACTTTTACATAGTTTTATATAGTTTAATATAGTTTTACACAGTTTTATATAGTTTTATATAGTTTTACATAGCTGTATATAGTTTTATATAGTTTTATATAATTTTATTAGTTTTACATAGTTTTATACAGATTTATATCGTTTGATATAGTTTTATATAGTTTTAGTAATTTTATATAGTTTTGTATAGTTTTATATAGTTTTATATAGTTTTATATAGTTTTATATTGTTATGTAGTTTCATATAGTTTTAGTAGTTTTAGTAGTTTTGTATAGTTTTGTATAGTTTCATATAGTTTTATTGGTTTTACATAGTTTTCTATAGTTTTGTATAGTTTTATATAGTTTTATGTAGTTTCATATACTTTTACATAGTTTTATATAGTGTAATATAGTTTTATTAGTTTTACACAGTTTTATATAGTTTTATATAGTTTTACATAGCTGTATATAGTTTTATATAGTTTTGTATAGTTTTATATAGTTTTATATAGTTTTATATAGTTTTATATAGTTTAATATAGTTTTATATAGTTTTATGTAGTTTTATATAGATTTATACACTTTTATATAGTTTTAGTAGTTCTATATAGTTTTGTATAGTTTCATATAGTATTATTAGTTTTATATAATTATATACAGTTTTATATCGTTTTATATAGTTTTATATAGTTTTAGTAATTTTATATAGTTTTGTATAGTTTTATATAGTTTTATATAGTTTTACATAGCTTTATATAGTTTTATGTAGTTTCATATACTTTTACATAGTTTTATATAGCTTTATATAGTTTTAGATAGTTTTATATAGTTTTATATAGTTTTATATAGTTTCATATAGTTTTATACAGTTTTATATCGTTTTATATAGTTTTATATACTTTTAGTAATTTTATATAGTTTTGTATAGTTTTATATAGTTTTATATAGATTTATACACTTTTATATAGTTTTAGTAGTTCTATATAGTTTTGTATAGTTTCATATAGTATTATTAGTTTTATATAATTATATACAGTTTTATATAGTTTTATTCAGTTTTATATAGTTTTATATAGTTTTATATAGTTTAATCTGTTTTATATAGTTCTATATAGTTTTATACAGTTTTACATAGTTTTATATAGTTTTATACAGTTTTATATGGTTTTATATAGTTTTATTAGTTTTATTAGTTTTATTAGTTCTATTAGTTTTATTATAGCTTTATATAGTTTTATATAGTATTATACAGTTTTATATAGTTTTGTATAGTTTTATATAGTTTTATACAGTTTTATATAGCTGTATATAGTTCTACATACTTTTATATAGCTTTATATAGTTTTATTTAGTTTTGTACAGCTTTATATAGTTTTATATACTTTGATATCGTTTTATATAGTTGATATAGTTTATACAGTTCCATACAGTTTTATATATTCTTATATAGTTTTATGTAGTTTTATTAGCGTTATATAGATTTATATAGTTTTATATAGTATTATGTAGTCTTTTATTGTTTTATTAGTTTTATATAGTTTTATATAGTTTTAATAGGATTTTATAGTTTTACATAGTTTTATTTAGACCTATGTAGTTTGATATAGTTTTATTAGTTTTATATAGTTTGACATAGTGTTATATGGTTCTATATAGTTTTATATAGTTTTATGTAGTATTATATAGTTTTACAGAGTTTTATATAGTTTTATATAGCTTTATATAGTTTTATATAGTTTTATATAGTTTTATATAGTTTAATCAGTTTTATATAGTTCTATATAGTTTTATACAGTTTTACATAGTTTAATAAAACTAATAAAACTAATAAAACTAATAAAACTAATAAAAATATATAAAACCATATAAAACTGTATAAAACTATATAAAAGTAATAAAACTAATAAAACTAATAAAACTAATAGAACTAATAAAACTATATAAAACCATATAAAACTGTATAAAACTATATAAGTTTTATTATAGCTTTATATAGTTTTATATAGTATTATACAGTTTTATATAGTTTTGTATAGTTTTATATAGTTTTATACAGTTCTATAGGTTTTTATATAGGTTTATATAGTTTTATTAGTTTTATATAGTTTTATATAGTTTCAGTAGCGTTAGTAGTTTTATATAGTTTTGTATAGTTTCATATAGTTTTATTAGTTTTACATAGTTTTATATAGATTTATATAGTTTTATATAGATTATTAGTTTTGCACTGTTTTATATAGTTTTATATAGTTTTACATAGCTTTATATAATTTTATATAATTTTATATATTTTTATATAGCTTTATATAGGTTTATATAGCTTTATATAGTTTTATATAGTTTTATAAATTTATATATAGTTTTATATGGTTCTACATAGTTTTATATAGGTTTATATAGTTTTGTTAGTTTTATATAGTTTTATATGGTTTTATTTACTTTTATATGGTTTTATATAGTTTTATATAATTTCATATAGTTTTATATAGTTTTGTTAGTTTCATATAGTTTTACACAGATTTATAAAGTTTTATATGGTTTTATTAGATTTACACAGTTTTATATAGTTTTATATAGTATCATATAGTTTTATATATTTTTATATAGTTTTATTAGTTTTATATAGTACCATATAGTTTTATTCAGTTTTACATAGTTTTATATAGCTTTATACAGTTTTATATGGTTTTATATAGTTTTATTAGTTTTATCTGTTTTAATAGTTTTATTAGTTTTATTAGTTTTATTATAGCTTTATATAGTTTTATATAGTTTTGTATAGTTTTATATAGTTTTATATAGTTTTATATAGTTTTATACAGTTTTATATAGTTTTGTATAGTTTAATATAGTTTTACATAGTTTTATATAATTTTGTATAGCTTTATATTGTTTTGTATAGTTTTATACAGTTTTGTATAGTTTTGTATAGTTTTATGTAGTTTTATATAGTTTTATATGGTTGTGTTAGTTTTATATAGTTTTAAATAGTTTTATATAGTTTTGTTAGTTTTATATAGTTTTATACCGTTTTATACAGTTTTATATTGTTTTTTATAGTGTTATATAGTTTTATAGAGTTTTATGTAGTTTTACATAATTTTATTAGCTTTATATATGCATATATGCATGCATTGTCGGCAGGAGGCCCTGGCGCATGAATCTGTGCAGCGGGAACGACCTCGGACCACCAGGGGCCGAGAAAACCACCGACACAAGGGGCCGGACTGTCAGGGTCAGGGAAAAATCCAGCATATATCTGGTGTTATCTCGGGTGCTATTAGAGATAGCGCAATAAACCAAAGTGAATTGTCTGCAGGAGGCCCTGGCTCATGAATCTGTGCAGCAGGAACGACCTCGGACCACCAGGGGCCGAGAAAACCACCGACACATGGGGCCGGACACTCAGGGTCAGGGAAAAAACCAATATATATCTGGTGATATCTCGGGTGCTATTAGAGATAGCGCAATAAATCAAAGTGCATTGTCTGTAGGCGGCCCTGGCGCATGAATCTGTGCAGCGGGAAGGACCTCCGACCACCAGGGGCCGAGAAAACCTCCGACACATGGGGCCGGACACCCAAGGTCATGTAAAAATCCAGGATGTATCTGATGATATCTCGGGTGCTATTAGAGAAAGCGCAATAAACCATAGTGAATTATCTGCAGGAGGCCCTGGCGCATAAATCTGTGCAGCGGGAACGACCTCGGACAACCAGCGGCCTAGAAAACCACCGTCTCATGGGGCCGGACACTCAGGGTAAGGGAAAAATCCAATATATATCTGGTGATATCTCGGGCACTATTACAGATAGCGCGATAAATCGAAGTGCATTGTCTGCAGGAGGCCCTGGCGCATGAACCTGTGCAGCAGGATCGAGATCGGACAACCAGGGACCGAGAAAACCACCGTCTCATTGGGCCGGACACTCAGGGTCAGGGGAAAATTCAATATATATCTGGTGATATCTCGGGTGCTATTACAGATAGCGCAATAAACCAAAGTGAATTATCTGCAGGAGGCCCTGGCGCATGAATCTGGGCTGCGGGAACGACCTCGGACCACCAGGGTCCGAGAAAACCACCGTCTCATGGGGCCGGATACTGGGGTCAGGGGAAAATCCAATATAAATCTGGTGATATCTCGGGTGCTCTTACAGATAGCGCAATAAACCAAAGTGAATTGTCTGCAGGTGGACCTGGCGCATGAACCTGTGCAGCAGGATCGAGATCGGACAACCAGGGACCGAGAAAACCACCGTCTCATGGGGCCGGACGCTCAGGGTCAGGGGAAAAACCAATATATATCTGGTGATATCTCGGGGGCTATTAGAAATAGTGCAATAAATCAAAGTGTATTATCTGCAGCAGGCCCTGGCGCATGAATCTGTGCAGCGAGAACAACCTCGGTCCACCAGGGTCCGAGAAAACCACCGTCTCATGGGGCCGGACACTCAGGGTCAGTGGAAAATTCAATATATATCTGGTGATATCTCGGGTGCTCTTACAGATAGCGCAATAAACCAAAGTGCATTGTCTGCAGGAGGCCTTGGCGCATGAATCTGTGCAGCGGGAACGACCTCGGACCACCAGGGCCCGAGAAAACCACCGACACACGGGGCCAGACTGTCAGGGTCAGGGTAAAATCAAATATATATCTGGTGATATCTCGGGTGCTCTTACAGATAGCGCACTAAACCAAAGTGAATTATCTGCAGGGGGCCCTGGTGCATGAATCTGAGCGGCGGGAACGACCTCGGACCACCAGGGGCCGAGACAACCACCGTCTCATGGTGCCGGACACTCAGGGTCAGGGAAAAATCCAATATATATCTGGTGATATCTCGGGTGCTATTTGAGATAGCGCAATAAGTTAAAGTGCATTGTCTGTAGGAGGCACTGGCGAATCAATCTGAGCAGCAGGAACGACCTCGGACCACCAGGGGCCACGAAAATTGCAGATATTCGGAATCCGTCATCCAAGGTCATGTAAAAATCCAGCATATATCTGGTGATATCTCGGGTGCAATTACAGATAGCGCAATAAACCAAAGTGAATTATCTGCATGGGGCCCTGGCGCATGAGTCTGTGCAGCGGGAACGACCTCGGACCACCAGGGGCCGAGACAACCACCGTCTCATGGTGCCGGACACTCAGGGTCAGGGAAAAATCCAATATATATCTGATGATATCTCGGGTGCTATTAGACATAGCGCACTAAACCAAAGTGAACTATCTGCAGGGGGCCCTGGCGCATGAATTTGTGCAGCGGGAACGACCTCGGACCACCAGGGGCCGAGAAAACCACCGACACATGGTTCCGGACACCCAAGGTCATGTGAAAATCCAGGATGTATCTGGTGATATCTCGGGTGCTATTACAGATAGCGCAATAAATCAAAGTGCATCATCTGTAGGAGGCCCTGGCGCATGAATCTCTGAAGCTGGAACGACCTCGGGCCACCAAGGACCGAGAAAGCCACCGTCTCATGGGGCCGGACACTCAGGGTCGGGGAAAAATCCAATATATATCTGGTGATATCTCGGGTGCTATAAGAGATAGCGCGATAAATCAAAGTGAATTATCTGCAGGTGGCGCTGGCGCATGAATCTGTGCAGCGGGAACGACTTCGGACCACCAGGGGCCGAGAAAACCACCGTCTCATGGGGCCGGACACTCATGGTCAGGGAAAAATCCAATATATATCTGGTGATATCTCGGGTGCTATTATAGATAGCGCGATGAATCAAAGTGTATTGTCTGCAGGATGCCCTGTCACATCAATCTGTATAGCGGCAACGACCTCGGACCACCATGGGCCGAGAAAACCACCGACACATGGGGCCGGACAGTCAGGGTCGGGGAAAAATCCAATATATATCTGGTGATATCTCGGGTGCTATTACAGATTGCGCAATAAATCAAAGTGCATTGTCTGTAGGAGGCCCTGCCGCATGAGTCTGTGCAGCGGGAACGACCTCGGACCACCAGGGGCCGAGAAAACCACAGTCTCATGGGGCCGGACACTCAGGGTCAGGAAAAAATCCAATCTATATCTGGTGATATCTCGGGTGCTATTAGAGATAGCGCAATAAACCAAAGTGAATTATCAGCAGGAGGCCCTGGCGCATGAATCTGTTCAGCGGGAACGACCTCGGACCACCAGGGGCCGAGACAACCACCGTCTCATGGGGCCGGACACTCAGGGTCAGGGAAAAATCCAATATATATCTGGTGATATCTCGGGTGCTATTAGAGATAGCGCATTAAACCAAAGTGAATTATCTGCAGGAGGCCCTGGCGCATGAATCTGTGCAGCGGGTACGACCTCGGACCACCAGGGGCCGAGACAACCACCGTCTCATGGTGCCGGACACTCAGGGTCAGGGAAAAATCCAATATATATCTGGTGATATCTCGGGTGCTATAAGAGATAGCGCAATAAACCAAAGTGAATTATCTCCAGGAGGCCCTGGCGCATGCATCTGTGCAGCGGGTACGACCTCGGACCACAAGGGGCCGAGAGAACCACCGTCTCATGGGGCCGGACACTCAGGGTCAGGGAAAAATCCAATATATATCTGGTGATATCTCGGGTGCTATTACAGATTGCGCAATAAATCAAAGTGCATTGTCTGTAGGAGGCCCTGCCGCATGAGTCTGTGCAGCGGGAACGACCTCCGACCACCAGGGGCCGAGAAAACACCCGTCTCATGGGGCCGGACACTCAGGGTCAGGGAAAAATCCAATATATATCTGGTGATATCTCGGGTGCTATTACAGATTGCGCAATAAATCAAAGTGCATTGTCTGTAGGAGGCCCTGGCGCATGAATCTGTGTAGCGGGAACGACCTCCGACCACCAGGGGCCGAGAAAACCCCCGTCTCATGGGGCCGGACACTCAGGGTCAGGGGAATATCCAATATATATCTGGTGATATCTCGGGTGCTATAAGAGATTGCGCAATAAACCACAGAGAATTATCTGCAGGAGGCCCTGGCGCATGAATCTGTGCAGCGGGAACGATCTCGGATCACCAGAGGCCGAGACAACCACCGTCTCATGGGGCCGGACGCACAGGGTCAGGAAAAAATCCAATATATATCTGGTGATATCTCGGGTGCTATTAGAGATAGCCCAATAAACCAAAGTGAATTATCTGCAGGAGGCCCTGGCGCATGAATCTGTGCAGCGGGAACGACCTCGGACCACCAGGGGCCGAGACAACCACCGTCTCATGGGGCCGGACACTCAGGGTCAGGGGAAAATCCAATATATATCTGGTGGTATCTCGGGTGCTATTAGAGGTAGCGCAATAAATCAAAGTGCATTGTCTGTAGGAGGCCCTGGCGCATGAGTCTGTGCAGCGGGAACGACCTCCGACCACCAGGGGCCGAGAAAACCCCCGTCTCATGGGGCCGGACACACAGGGTCAGGGAAAAATCCAATATATATCTGGTGATATCTCGGGTGCTATTACAGATTGCGCAATAAATCAAAGTGCATTGTCTGTAGGAGGCCCTGGCGCATGAATCTCTACGGCGGGAACGACCTCGCACCACCAGGGGCCGAGAAAACCACAGTCTCATGGGGCCGGACACTCAGGGTCAGGGGAAAATCCAATCCAATATATATCTGGTGACATCTCGGGTGCTATAAGAGATTGCGCAATAAACTAAAGTGAATTATCTGCAGGAGGCCCTGGCGCATGAATCTGTGCAGCGAGAACGACCTCGGACCACCAGAGGCCGAGAAAACCACCGTCTCATGGGGCCGGACACTCAGGGTCAGGGGAAAATCCAATATATATCTGGTGATATCTCGGGTGCTCTTACAGACAGCGCACTAAACCAAAGTGAATTATCTGCATGCGGGCCTGGCGCATGAATCTGTGCGGCGGGAACGACCTCGGACCACCAGGGGCCGAGAAAACCGCAGTCTCATGGGGCCGGACACTCAGGGCAGGGAAAAATCCAATATATATCAGGTGATATCTCGGGTGCTATAAGAGATAGCGCAATAAACCAAAGTGAATTATCTGCAGGAGGCCCTGGCGCATGAATGTGTGCAGCGGGAACGACCTCGGAACACCAGGGGCCGAGACAACCACCGTCTCATGGGGCCGGACGCACAGGGTCAGGAAAAAATCCAATATATATCTGGTGATATCTCGGGTGCTATTAGAGATAGCACAATAAACCAAAGTGAATTATCTGCAGGAGGCCCTGGCGCATGAATCTGTGCAGCGGGAACGACCTCGGACCACCAGGGGCCGAGACAACCACCGTCTCATGGGGCCGGACACTCAGGGTCAGGGGAAAATCCAATATATATCTGGTGATATCTCGGGTGCTATTAGAGATAGCGCAATAAACCAAAGTGAATTATCTGCAGGAGGCCCTGGCGCATGAATCTGAGCGGCGGGAACGACCTCGGACCACCAGGGGCCGAGAAAACCACAGTCTCATGGGGCCGGACACTCAGGGTCAGGGGAAAATCCAATATATATCTGGTGATATCTCGGGTGCTATTACAGATTGCGCAATAAATCAAAGTGCATTGTCTGTAGGAGGCCCTGCCGCATGAGTCTGTGCAGCGGGAACGACCTCCGACCACCAGGGGCCGAGACAACCACCGTCTCATGGGGCCGGACACTCAGGGTCAGGGGAAAATCCAATATATATCTGGTGATATCTCGGGTGCTATTAGAGATAGCGCAATAAACCAAAGTGAATTATCTGCAGGAGGCCCTGGCGCATGAATCTGAGCGGCGGGAACGACCTCGGACCACCAGGGGCCGAGAAAACCACAGTCTCATGGGGCCGGACACTCAGGGTCAGGGGAAAATCCAATATATATCTGGTGATATCTCGGGTGCTATTACAGATTGCGCAATAAATCAAAGTGCATTGTCTGTAGGAGGCCCTGCCGCATGAGTCTGTGCAGCGGGAACGACCTCCGACCACCAGGGGCCGAGACAACCACCGTCTCATGGGGCCGGACACTCAGGGTCAGGGGAAAATCCAATATATATCTGGTGATATATCGGGTGCTATTAGAGATAGCGCAATAAACCATGTGAATTATCTGCAGGAGGCCCTGGCACATGAATCTGTGCGGCGGGAACGACCTCGGACCACTAGGGGCCGAGAAAACCACAGTCTCATGGGGCCGGACACTCAGGGTCAGGGGAAAATCCAATATATATCTGGTGATATCTCGGGTGCTATTACAGATTGCGCAATAAATCAAAGTGCATTGTCTGTAGGAGGCCCTGGCGCATGAGTCTGTGCAGCGGGAACGACCTCCGACCACCAGGGGCCGAGAAAACCCCCGTCTCATGGGGCCGGACACACAGGGTCAGGGAAAAATCCAATATATATCTGGTGATATCTCGGGTGCTATTACAGATTGCGCAATAAATCAAAGTGCATTGTCTGTAGGAGGCCCTGGCGCATGAATCTCTACGGCGGGAACGACCTCGCACCACCAGGGGCCGAGAAAACCACAGTCTCATGGGGCCGGACACTCAGGGTCAGGGGAAAATCCAATCCAATATATATCTGGTGACATCTCGGGTGCTATAAGAGATTGCGCAATAAACTAAAGTGAATTATCTGCAGGAGGCCCTGGCGCATGAATCTGTGCAGCGGGAACGACCTCGGACCACCAGAGGCCGAGAAAACCACCGTCTCATGGGGCCGGACACTCAGGGTCAGGGGAAAATCCAATATATATATCTGGTGATATCTCGGGTGCTCTTACAGACAGCGCACTAAACCAAAGTGAATTATCTGCATGGGGGCCTGGCGCATGAATCTGTGCGGCGGGAACGACCTCGGACCACCAGGGGCCGAGAAAACCGCAGTCTCATGGGGCCGGACACTCAGGGCAGGGAAAAATCCAATATATATCAGGTGATATCTCGGGTGCTATTAGAGATAGCGCAATAAACCAGAGTGCATTGGCTGTAGGAGTCCCTGGCGCATGAATCTGTGCAGCGGGTACGACCTTGGACCACCAGGGGCCGAGAAAACCACCGTCTCATGGGGCCGGACACTCAGGGTCAGGGGATAATCGAATATATATCTGGTGATATCTGGGGTGCAATTAGAGGTAGCGCAATAAACTAATGTGAATTATCTGCAGGAGGCCCTGGCGCATGAATCTGTGCAGCGGGAACGACCTTGGATCACCAGGGGCCGAGACAACCACCGTCTCATGGGGCCGGACACTCACGGTCAGGGAAAAATCCAATATATATCTGGTGATATCTCGGGTGCTATTAGAGATAGCGCAATAAACCAACGTGAATTGTCTGTAAGCTGCCCTGGCGCATGAATCTGGGCTGCGGGAACGACCTCGGGCAACCAGGGGCCGAGAAAACCTTCGTCTCATTGGGCCGGGCACTCAGGGTCACGGAAAAATGCAATATATATCTGGTGATATCTCGGGTGCTATTAGAGATAGCGCAATAAACCAAAGTGAATTATCATGCAGGAGGCCCTGGGGCATGAATCTGTGCAGCGGGAACGACCTCTGACCACCAGGGGCCGAGACAATCACCTTCTCATGGGGCCGGTCACTCAGGGTCAGGGAAAAATCCAATATATATCTGGTGATATCTCGGGTGCTATTACAGATAGCGCCATAAATCAAAGTGCATTGTCCGTAGGAGGCCCTTGCGCATGAATCTGTGCAGCGGGAACAACCTCGGATCACCAGGGACCTACACAACCACCGTCTCATGGGGCCGGACACTCAGGGTCAGGGAAAAATCCAATATATATCTGGTGATACCTCGGGTGCTATGACAGATAGCGCAATAAATCAAAGTGCATTGTCTGTAGGAGGCCCTGGCGCATGAATCTGTGCAGCGGGAACGACCTCGGACCACCAGGGGCCGAGAAAACCACCGTCTCATGGGGCCGGACACTCAGGGTCAGGGAAAAATCCAATATATATCTGGTGATATCTCGGGTGCTATTACAGATAGCGCAATAAACCAAAGTGCTTTGTCTGCGGAAGGCCCTGGCGCATGAATCTGTGCAGCGGGAACGACCTCGGACCACCAGGGGCAGAGAAAATCACCGTCTCATGGGGCCGGACTGTCATGGTCAGGGAAAAATCCAATATATATCTGGTGATATCTTGGGTGCTATTACAGATAGCGCAATAAATCAAAGTGCATTGTCTGTAGGAGGCCCTGGCGCATGAATCTGTGCAGCGGCAACGACCTTGGATCACCAGGGGCCGAGACAACCACCGTCTCATGGGGCCGGACACTCACGGTCAGGGAAAAATCCAATATATATCTGGTGATATCTCGGGTGCTATTACAGATGGCGCAATAAATCAAAGTGCATTGTCTGTAAGCTGCCCTGGCGCATGAATCTGGGCTGCGGGAACGACCTCGGACCACCAGGGGCCGAGAAAACCTTCGTCTCATTGGGCCGGGCACTCAGGGTCACGGAAAAATGCAATATATATCTGGTGATATCTCGGGTGCTATTAGAGATAGCGCAATAAACCAAAGTGAATTATCATGCAGGAGGCCCTGGGGCATGAATCTGTGCAGCGGGAACGACCTTGGATCACCAGGGGCCGAGACAACCACCTTCTCATGGGGCCGGTCACTCACGGTCAGGGAAAAATCCAATATATATCTGGTGATATCTCGGGTGCTATTAGAGATAGCGCAATAAATCAAAGTGCATTGTCTGTAGGAGGGCCTGGCGCATGAATCTGGGCAGCGGGAACGACCTCGGACCACCAGGGTCCGAGAAAACCACCGTCTCATGGGGCCGGACACTCAGGGTCAGGGAAAAATCCAATATATATCTGGTGATATCTCGGGTGCTATTAGAGATAGCGCAATAAATCAAAGTGCATTGTCCGTATGAGGCCCTTGCGCATGAATCTGTGCAGCAGGAACGACATCGGACCAACAGGGTCCGAGAAAATTACAGATTTTCGGTATCAGTCGCCCAATGTCATGTAAAAATCCAGCATATATATTGTGATATCTCGGATGCTATTAGAGACAGCGCAATAAATCAAAGTGCATTGTCTGCAGCAGGCCCTGGCGTATGAATCTGTGCAGCGGGTACGACCTCGGACCACCAGCGGCCGAGAAAACCACCGTCTCATGGGGCCGGACACTCAGGGTCAGGGGAAAATCCAATATTTATCTGGTGATATCTCCGGTGCTGTTATAGATAGCGCAATAAACCAAAGTGAATTATCTGCAGCAGGCCCTGGCGCATGAATCTGAGCAGCGGGAACGACCTCGGACCACCAGGGGCCGAGAAAACCACCGTCACATGGGGCCGCACTCTCAGGGTCAGGGAAAAATCCAATATATATCTGGTGATATCTCGGGTGATATTAGAGGCAGCGCAATAAACCAAAGTGAATTATCTGCAGGAGGCCCTGGCGCATAAATCTGTGCAGCGGGAACGACCTTGGATCACCAGGGGCCGAGACAACCACCGTCTCATGGGGCCGGAAACTCACGGTCAGGGAAAAATCCAATATATATCTGGTGATATCTCGGGTGCTATTACAGATGGCGCAATAAATCAAAGTGCATTGTCTGTAAGCTGCCCTGGCGCATGAATCTGGGCTGCGGGAACGACCTCGGACCACCAGGGGCCGAGAAAACCTTCGTCTCATTGGGCCGGGCACTCAGGGTCACGGAAAAATGCAATACATATCTGGTGATATCTCGGGTGCTATTAGAGATAGCGCAATAAACCAAAGTGAATTATCATGCAGGAGGCCCTGGGGCATGAATCTGTGCAGCGGGAACGAGCTCTGACCACCAGGGGCCGAGACAATCACCTTCTCATGGGGCCGGTCACTCAGGGTCAGGGAAAAATCCAATATATATCTGGTGATATCTCGGATGCTATTACAGATAGCGCAATAAATCAAAGTGCATTGTCCGTAGGAGGCCCTTGCGCATGAATCTGTGCAGCGGGAACAACCTCGGATCACCAGGGGCCTACACAACCACCGTCTCATGGGGCCGGACACTCAGGGTCAGGGAAAAATCCAATATATATCTGGTGATACCTCGGGTGCTATAACAGATAGCGCAATAAACCAAAGTGAATTATCTGCAGGAGGTCCTGGAGCATGCATCTGTGCAGCGGGAACGACCTTGGACCACTAGATGCCGAGAAAACCACCGTGTCATGGGGCCGGACACTCAGGGTCGGGGAAAAATACAATATATATCTGGTGATATGTCGGGTGCTATTCGAGATAGCGCAATAAACCAAAGTGAATTATCTGCAGGTGGCCCTGGCGCATGAATCTGTGCTGCGGGAACGACCTCGGACCAACAGGGGCCGAGAAAACCACCGTCTCATAGGGCCGGACACTCAGGGTCAGGGGAAAATCCAATATATATCTGGTGATATCTCGGATGCTATTAGAGATAGCGCAATAAACCAAAGTGAATTATCTGCAGGAGGCCCTGGCGCATGCATCTGAGCAGCGGGAACGACCTCGGACCACCAGGGGCCGGGAAAACCACCGTCTCATGGGGCCGGACACTCAGGGTCTGAGAAAAATCCAATATATATGAGGTGATATCTCGGGTGCTATTAGAGATAGCGCAATAAACCAAAGTGAATTATCTGCAGGGGGCCCTGGCGCATGCATCTGTGCAGCGGGAACGACCTGCGACCACCAGGGGCCGAGAAAACCAGAGTCTCATGGGGCCGGACACTCAGGGTCAGGGAAAAATCCAATATATATCTGGTGATATCTCGGGTGTTATTAGAGATAGCGCAATAAACCAAAGTGAACTATCTGCAGCAGGCCCTGGCGCATGCATCTGTGCAGCGGGAACGACCTCGGACCACCAGGGGCCGAGAAAACCACCGTCTCATAGGGCCGGACACTCAGGGTCAGGGAAAAATCCAATATATATCTGGTGATATCTCGGGTGCTATTAGAGATAGCGCAATAAACCAAAGGGAATTGTCTGCAGGAGGACCTGGCGCATGCATCTGTGCAGCGGGAATGAACTCGGACCACCAGGGGCCGAGAAAAGCACCGTCTCATAGGGCCGGACACTCAGGGTCAGGGAAAAATCCAATATATATCTGGTGATATCTCGGGTGCTATTAGAGATAGCGCAATAAACCAAAGTGAATTATCTGCAGGTGGGCCTGGCGCATGAATCTGTGCAGCGGGAACGACCTCGGACCACCAGGGGCCGAGAAAATTACAGATTTTCGGTATCCGTCACCCAAAGTCATGTAAAAATCCAGCATGTACATGGAGCTTTCTCGGGTGCTATTACAGATAGCGCAATAAATCAAAGTGCATTGTCTGTAGGAGTCCCTGGCGCATGCATCTGTTCAGCGGGAACGACCTCGGACCACCAGGGGCCGAGAAAACCACCGTCTCATGGGGCCGGACACTCTGGGTCAGGGAAAAATCCAATATATATCTGGTGATATCTCGGGTGCTATTAGAGATAGCGCAATAAACCAAAGTGAATTAAGTACAGGAGTTCCTGGCGCATGAATCTGGGCAGCGGGAACGACCTCGGACCACCAGGGGCCGAGAAAACCACAGTCTCATGGGGTCGGACAGTCAGGATCAGGGGAAAATCCAATATTTATCTGGTGATATCTCAGGTGCTATTAGAGATAGCGCATTAAACCAAAGTGAATTATCTGCAGGAGGCCCTGGCGCATGAATCTGTGCAGCGGGAACGACCTCGGACCACCAGGAGCCGAGAAAACCACCGTCTCATGGGGCCGCACTCTCAGGGTCAGGGGAATATCCAATATATATCTGGTGATGTCTCGGGTGCTATTAGAGATAGCGCAATAAGTCAAAGTGCATTGTCCGTAGGAGGCCCTTGCGCATGCATCTGTGCGGCAGGATCGACATCGGACCACCAGGGGTCGAGAAAATTACAGATTTTCGGTATCCGTCACCCAATGTCATGTAAAAATCCAGCATATATCTGGTGATATCTCGGGTTCTATTACAGATAGCGCGATAAATCAAAGTGGATTGTCTGCAGGAGACCCTGGCACATGCATCTGTGCAGCGGAAACGTCCTCGGACCTCCAGGGGCCGAGACAACCACCGTCTCACTGGCCCGGACATTCAGAGTCAGGATAAAATCCACTATATATCTGGTGATATCTCGGGTGCTATTACAGATAGCGCAATAAATCAAAGTGCATTGTCTGTAGGGGGCCCTGGCGCATGAATCTGTGCAGCGGGAACTACCTCGGGCCACCATCGGCCGAGAAAACCACAGTCTCATGGGGTCGGACACTCAGGGTCAGGGAAAAATCCAATATATATCTGGTTATATCTCGGGTGCTATTAGAGATAGCGCAATAAACCAAAGTGAATTATCTGCAGGAGGCCCTGGCGCATGAAACTGAGCAACGAGACCGACCTCGGACCACCAGGGGCCGAGAAAACCACAGTCTCATGGGGCCGGACACTCAGGGTCAGGGGAAAATCCAATATATATCTGGTGATATCTCGGGTGCAATTACAGATAGCGCAATAAACCAAAGGGAATTGTCTGCAGGAGGCCCTGGCGCATGCATCTGTGCAGCGGGAATGAACTCGGACCCCAGGGGCCGAGAAAACCACCGTCTCATAGGGCCGGACTCTCAGGGTCAGGGGAAAATCCAATATTTATCTGGTGATATCTCCGGTGCTATTAGAGATAGCGCAATAAACCAAAGTGAATTATCTGCAGGAGGCCCTGGCGCATGAATCTGTTCAGCGGGAACGACCTCGGACCACGAGGGGCCGAGAAAATTACAGATTTTCGGTATCCGTCGCCCAATATCATGTAAAAATCCAGCATATATCTGGTGATATCTCGGGTTCTATTACAGATAGCGTGATAAATCAAAGTGCAATGTCTGCAGGAGACCCTGGCACATACATCTGTGCAGCGGAAACGTCCTCGGACCTCCAGGGGCCGAGACAACCACCGTCTCATGGGGCCGGACTCTCAGGGTCAGGATAAAATCCAATATATATCTGGCGATATCTCGGGTGCTATTACAGATAGCGCAATAAATCAAAGTGCATTGTCTGTAGGAGGCCCTGGCGCATCAATCTGTGCAGCGGGAGAGACCTCGGACCACCAGGGGCCGAGAAAACCACAGTCTCATGGGGCCGGACAATCAGGGTCAGGGGAAAATCCAATATATATCTGGTGATATCTCGGGTGCTATCAGAGATAGCGCAATAAACCAAAGTGAATTATCTGCGGGAGGCCCTGGCGCATGAATCTGTGCAGCGGCAACGACCTCGGACCACCAGGGGCCGAGAAAACCACCGTCTCATGGGGCCGGACACTCAGGGTCAGTGAAAAATCCAATATATATCTGGTGATATCTCGGGTGCTATTACAGATAGCGCAATATCTCAAAGTGCATTGTCTGTAGGAGGCCCTGGCGCATGAATCTGTGCAGCGGGAACTACCTCGGACCACCATCGGCCGAGAAAACCACAGTCTCATGGGGCCGGACACCCAGGGTCAGGGTGAAATCCAATATATATCTGGTGATATCTCGGGTGCTATTACAGATAGCGCAATAAATCAAAGTGAATTATCGGCAGGAGGCCCTGGCGCATGAATCTGTCCAGCGGGAACGACCTCGGACCACCAGGGGCCGAGAAAACCACAGTCTCATTGGGCCGGACACTCAGGGTCAGGGGAAAATCCAATATATATCTGGTGATATATCGGGTGCTATTGCATATAGCGCAATAAATCAAAGTGCATTGTCTGTAGGGTGCCCTGGCGCATGAATCTGTGCAGCGGGAACGACCTCGGACCACCATCGGCCGAGAAAACCACAGTCTCATGGGGCCGGACACTCAGGGTCAGGGAAAAATCCAATATATATCTGGTGATATCACGGGTGCTATTAGAGATAGCGCAATAAACCAAAGTGCATTGTCTGTAGGAGGCCTGGCGCATGAATCTGGACAGCGGGAACGACCTCGGACCACCAGGGGCCGAGAAAACCTTCGTCTCATTGGGCCGGGCACTCAGGGTCACGGAAAAATGCAATATATATCTGGTGATATCTCGGGTGCTATTAGAGATAGCGAAATAAACCAAAGTGAATTATCATGCAGGAGGCCCTGGGGCATGAATCTGTGCAGCGGGAACGACCTCTGACCACCAGGGGCCGAGACAATCACCTTCTCATGGGGCCGGACACTCAGGGTCAGGGAAAAATCCAATATATATCTGGTGATATCTCGGGTGCTATTACAGATAGCGCAATAAACCAAAGTGCTTTGTCTGCGGAAGGCCCTGGCGCATGAATCTGTGCAGCGGGAACGACCTCGGACCACCAGGGGCAGAGAAAATCACCGTCTCATGGGGCCGGACTGTCATGGTCAGGGAAAAATCCAATATATATCTGGTGATATCTTGGGTGCTATTACAGATAGCGCAATAAATCAAAGTGCATTGTCTGTAGGAGGCCCTGGCGCATGAATCTGTGCAGCGGCAACGACCTCGGACCACCAGGGGCCGAGAAAACCACAGTCTCATGGGGCCGGACACTCAGTGTCAGGGGAAAATCCAATATATATCTGGCGATATCTCGGGTGCTGTTAGAGATAGCATAATAAACCAAAGTGAATTATCTGCAGCAGGCCCTGCCGCATGAATATGTGCAGCGGGAACGACCTCGGACCACCAGGGGCCGAGAAAACCACCGTCTCATGTGGCCGGACACTCAGGGTAAGGGAAAAATCCAATATATATCTGGTGATATCTCGCTTGCTATTACAGATAGCGCAATAAACCAAAGTGAATTATCTGCAGCAGGCCCTGCCGCATGAATATGTGCAGCGGGAACGACCTCGGACCACCAGGGGCCGAGAAAACCACCGTCTCATGGGGCCGGACACTCAGGGTCAGGGAAAAATCCAATATATATCTGGTGATAGCTCGGGGGCTATTAGAGATAGCGCAATAAACCAAAGGGAATTATCTGCAGGAGGCCCTGGCGCATGCATCTGTGCAGCGGGAACGACCTCGGACCACCAGGGGCCGAGAAAACCACCGTTTCATGGGGCCGGACACTCAGGGTCAGGGAAAAATCCAATATATATCTGGTGATACCTCGGGTGCTATAACAGATATCGCAATAAACCAAAGTGAATTATCTGCAGGAGGCCCTTGAGCATGCATCTGTGCAGAGGGAACGACCTTGGACCACTAGATGCCGAGAAAACCACCGTGTCATGGGGCCGCACACTCAGGGTCGGGGAAAAATACAATATATATCTGGTGATATGTCGGGTGCTATTCGAGATAGCGCAATAAACCAAAGTGAATTATCTGCAGGTGGCCCTGGCGCATGAATCTGTGCTGCGGGAACGACCTCGGACCAACAGGGGCCGAGAAAACCACCGTCTCATAGGGCCGGACACTCAGGGTCAGGGGAAAATCCAATATATATCTGGTGATATCTCGGGTGCTATTAGAGATAGCGCAATAAACCAAAGTGAATTATCTGCAGGAGGCCCTGGCGCATGCATCTGAGCAGCGGGAACGACCTCGGACCACCAGGGGCCGGGAAAACCACCGTCTCATGGGGCCGGACACTCAGGGTCTGAGAAAAATCCAATATATATGAGGTGATATCTCGGGTGCTATTAGAGATAGCGCAATAAACCAAAGTGAATTATCTGCAGGGGGCCCTGGCGCATGCATCTGTGCAGCGGGAACGACCTCGGACCACCAGGGGCCGAGAAAACCACCGTCTCATAGGGCCGGACACTCAGGGTCAGGGAAAAATCCAATATATATCTGGTGATATCTCGGGTGCTATTAGAGATAGCGCAATAAACCAAAGGGAATTGTCTGCAGGAGGACCTGGCGCATGCATCTGTGCAGCGGGAATGAACTCGGACCACCAGCGGCCGAGAAAAGCACCGTCTCATAGGGCCGGACACTCAGGGTCAGGGAAAAATCCAATATATATCTGGTGATATCTCGGGTGCTATTAGAGATAGCGCAATAAACCAAAGTGAATTATCTGCAGGAGGGCCTGGCGCATGAATCTGTGCAGCGGGAACGACCTCGGACCACCAGGGGCCGAGAAAATTACAGATTTTCGGTATCCGTCACCCAAAGTCATGTAAAAATCCAGCATGTACATGGAGCTTTCTCGGGTGCTATTACAGATAGCGCAATAAATCAAAGTGCATTGTCTGTAGGAGTCCCTGGCGCATGCATCTGTTCAGCGGGAACGACCTCGGACCACCAGGGGCCGAGAAAACCACCGTCTCATGGGGCCGGACACTCAGGGTCAGGGAAAAATCCAATATACATCTGGTGATATCTCGGGTGCTATTAGAGATAGCGCAATAAACCAAAGTGAATTAAGTGCAGGAGTTCCTGGCGCATGAATCTGGGCAGCGGGAACGACCTCGGACCACCAGGGGCCGAGAAAACCACAGTCTCATGGGGTCGGACAGTCAGGATCAGGGGAAAATCCAATATTTATCTGGTGATATCTCAGGTGCTATTAGAGATAGCGCATTAAACCAAAGTGAATTATCTGCAGGAGGCCCTGGCGCATGAATCTGTGCAGCGGGAACGACCTCGGACCACCAGGGGCCGAGAAAACCACAGTCTCATGGGGCCGGACAGTCAGGGTCAGGGGAAAATCCTATATATATCTGGCGATATCTCGGGTGCTATTAGAGATAGAGCAATAAACCAAAGTGAATTATCTGCAGGAGGGCCTGGCGCATGAATCTGTGCAGCGGGAACGACCTCGGACCACGAGGGGCCGAGAAAATTACAGATTTTCGGTATCCGTCACCCAAAGTCATGTAAAAATGCAGCATATACATGGAGCTTTCTCGGGTGCTATTACAGATAGCGCAATAAATCAAAGTGCATTGTCTATAGGAGTCCCTGGCACATGAATCTGGGCAGCGGGAACGACCTCGGACCACCAGGGGCCGAGAAAACCACCGTCTCATGGGGCCGCACTCTCAGGGTCAGGGGAAAATCCAATATATATCTGGTGATGTCTCGGGTGCTATTAGAGATAGCGCAATAAATCATAGTGCATTGTCCGTAGGAGGCCCTTGCGCATGCATCTGTGCAGCAGGAACGACATCGGACCACCAGGGGTCGAGAAAATTACAGATTTTCGGTATCCGTCACCCAAAGTCATGTAAAAATCCAGCATATATATGGAGCTTTCTCGGGTGCTATTACAGATAGCGCAATAAATCAAAGTGCATTGTCCGTAGGAGGCCCTTGCGCATGCATCTGTGCAGCAGGAACGACTTCGGACCATTAGGGGTCGAGAAAATTACAGATTTTCGGTATCCGTCGCCCAATGTCATGTAAAAATCCAGCATATATCTGGTGATATCTCGGGTTCTATTACAGATAGCGTGATAAATCAAAGTGCAATGTCTGCAGGAGACCCTGGCACATACATCTGTGCAGCGGAAACGTCCTCGGACCTCCAGGGGCCGAGACAACCACCGTCTCATGGGGCCGGACTCTCAGGGTCAGGATAAAATCCAATATATATCTGGCGATATCTCGGGTGCTATTACAGATAGCGCAATAAATCAAAGTGCATTGTCTGTAGGAGGCCCTGGCGCATCAATCTGTGCAGCGGGAAAGACCTCGGACCACCAGGGGCCGAGAAAACCACAGTCTCATGGTGCCGGACAATCAGGGTCAGGGGAAAATCCAATATATATCTGGTGATATCTCGGGTGCTATCAGAGATAGCGCAATAAACCAAAGTGAATTATCTGCGGGAGGCCCTGGCGCATGAATCTGTGCAGCGGCAACGACCTCGGAACACCAGGGGCCGAGAAAACCACAGTCTCATGGGACCGGACTGTCAGGGTCGGGGAAAAATCCAATATATATCTGGTGAGATCTCGGGTGCTATTAGAGATAGCGCAATAAACCAAAGTGAATAATCTGCAGGAGGCCCGGGCGCACGAATCTGTGCAGCGGGAACGACCTCGGTGGTTGTCTCGGCCCCTGGTGGTCCGAGGTCGTTCCCGCTGTCCAGATTCATGCGCCAGGCCTCCTACAGACAATGCACTTTGGTTTATTGCGCTATCTCTAATAGCACCCGAGATATCACCAGATATATATTGGATTTTTCCCTGACCCTGAGTGTCCGGCCCCATGAGACTGTGGTTTTCTCGGCCGATGGTGGTCCGAGGTCGTTCCCGCTGCACAGATTCATGCGCCAGGGCCCCCTACGGACAATGCACTTTGATTTATTGCGCTATATGCAATAGCACCCGATATATCACCAGATATATATTGGATTTTCCCCTGACCCTGAGTGTCCGGCCCAATGAGACTGTGGTTTTCTCGGCCCCTGGTGGTCCGAGGTCGTTCCCGCTGGACATATTCATGCGCCAGGGCCTCCTGCCGATAATTCACTTTGATTTATTGCGCTATCTGTAATAGCACCCGAGATATCACCAGATATATATTGGATTTCACCCTGACCCTGGGTGTCCGGCCCCATGAGACGGTGGTTTTCTCGGCCCCTGGTGGTCCGAGGTAGTTCCCGCTGCACAGATTCATGCGCCAGGGCCTCCTACAGATAATTCACTTTGGATTATTGCGCTATCTCTAATAGCACCCGAGATGTCACCAGATATATATTGGATTTTTCCCTGACCCTGATTGTCCGGCCCAATGTGACGGTGGTTTTCTCGGCCCCTGGTGGTGCGACGTCGTTCCCGCTGCACAGATGCATGCGCCAGGGCCTCATGCAGATAATTCACTTGATTTATCGCGTTATCTGTAATAGCACCCGAGATATCACCAGATATATATTGGATTTTTCCCTGACCCTGAGTGTGCGGCCCCATGAGACGGTGGTTTTCTCGGCCCCTGGTGGTCCGAGGTCGTTCCTGCTTCACAGATTCATGCGCCAGGGCCTCCTGCAGACAATGCACTTTGGTTTATTGCGCTACCTCTATTAGCACCCGAGATATCACCAGATATATATTGGATTTTCCCCTGACTCTGAGTGTGCGGCCCCATGGGACTGTGGTTTTCTCGGCCCCAGGTGGTCCGAGGTCGTTCCCGCTGCACAGATTCATGCGCCAGGGCCTCCTGCAGATAATTCACTTTGTTTTATTGCGCTATCTGTAACAGCACCCGAGATATCACCAGATATATATTGGATTTTTCCCTGACCCTGAGTGTGCGGCCCCATGAGACGGTGGTTTTCTCGGCCCCTGGTGGTCCGAGGTCGTTCCCGCTGCACAGATTCATGCGCCAGGGCCTCCTGCAGATAATTCACTTTGGATTATTGCGCTATCTCTAATAGCACCCGAGATGTCACCAGATATATATTGGATTTTTCCCTGACCCTGATTGTCCGGCCCAATGTGACGGTGGTTATCTCGGCCCCTGGTGGTGCGAGGTCGTTCCCGCTGCACAGATGCATGCGCCAGGGCCTCATGCAGATAATTCACTTGATTTATCGCGTTATCTGTAATAGCACCCGAGATATCACCAGATATATATTGGATTTTTCCCTGACCCTGAGTGTGCGGCCCCATGAGACGGTGGTTTTCTCGGCCCCTGGTGGTCCGAGGTCGTTCCCGCTGCACAGATGCATGCGCCAGGGCCTCATGCAGATAATTCACTTGATTTATCGCGCTGTCTGTAATAGCACCCGAGAAAGCACTATATATATGCTGGATTTTTACATGACTTTGGGTGACGGACACCGAAAATCGGTAAGTTTCTCGGCCCCTGGAGGTCCGAGGTCGTTCCTGCTTCACAGATTCATGCGCCAGGGCCTCCTGCAGATAATTCACTTTGTTTTATCGCGCTATCTGTAATAGCACCCGAGAAAGCACCAAATATATGCTGGATTTTTACATGACTCTTGGTGGCGGACACCGAAAATCTGTAATTTTCTCGGCCCCTGGAGGTCGGAGGTCGTTCCTGCTTCACAGATTCATGCGCCAGGGCCTCCTGCAGACAATGCACTTTGATTTATCGCGCTATCTGGAATAGAGCCCGAGATATCACCAGATATATGCTGCATTTTTGTATGACATTGGGTGACGGATACCGAATATCTGTAATTTTCTCGGCCCCTGGTGGTCCGATGTCGTTCCCGCTGCACAGATTCATGCGCCAGGGACCCCTGCAGATAATTCACTTTGGCTTATTGCGCTATCTCTAATAGCACCCAAGATATCACCAGATATATACTGGATTTTCCCCTGACCCTGAGTGTAGGGCCCCATGAGACTGTGGTTTTCTCGGCCGCTGGTGGTCCGATGTCGTTCCCGCTGCACAGATGCATGCGCCAGGGCCTCATGCAGATAATTCACTTGATTTATCGCGTTATCTGTAATAGCACCCGAGATATCACCAGATATATATTGGATTTTTCCCTGACCCTGAGTGTGCGGCCCCATGAGACGGTGGTTTTCTCGGCCCCTGGTGGTCCGAGGTCGTTCCTGCTTCACAGATTCATGCGCCAGGGCCTCCTGCAGACAATGCACTTTGGTTTATTGCGCTACCTCTATTAGCACCCGAGATATCACCAGATATATATTGGATTTTCCCCTGACTCTGAGTGTGCGGCCCCATGGGACTGTGGTTTTCTCGGCCCCAGGTGGTCCGAGGTCGTTCCCGCTGCACAGATTCATGCGCCAGGGCCTCCTGCAGATAATTCACTTTGTTTTATTGCGCTATCTGTAACAGCGCCCGAGATATCACCAGATATATATTGGATTTTTCCCTGACCCTGAGTGTGCGGCCCCATGAGACGGTGGTTTTCTCGGCCCCTGGTGGTCCGAGGTCGTTCCCGCTGCACAGATTCATGCGCCAGGGCCTCCTGCAGATAATTCACTTTGGATTATTGCGCTATCTCTAATAGCACCCGAGATGTCACCAGATATATATTGGATTTTTCCCTGACCCTGATTGTCCGGCCCAATGTGACGGTGGTTATCTCGGCCCCTGGTGGTGCGAGGTCGTTCCCGCTGCACAGATGCATGCGCCAGGGCCTCATGCAGATAATTCACTTGATTTATCGCGTTATCTGTAATAGCACCCGAGATATCACCAGATATATATTGGATTTTTCCCTGACCCTGAGTGTGCGGCCCCATGAGACGGTGGTTTTCTCGGCCCCTGGTGGTCCGAGGTCGTTCCCGCTGCACAGATGCATGCGCCAGGGCCTCATGCAGATAATTCACTTGATTTATCGCGCTGTCTGTAATAGCACCCGAGAAAGCACCATATATATGCTGGATTTTTACATGACTTTGGGTGACGGACACCGAAAATCGGTAAGTTTCTCGGCCCCTGGAGGTCCGAGGTCGTTCCTGCTTCACAGATTCATGCGCCAGGGCCTCCTGCAGATAATTCACTTTGTTTTATCGCGCTATCTGTAATAGCACCCGAGAAAGCACCAAATATATGCTGGATTTTTACATGACTCTTGGTGGCGGACACCGAAAATCTGTAATTTTCTCGGCCCCTGGAGGTCGGAGGTCGTTCCTGCTTCACAGATTCATGCGCCAGGGCCTCCTGCAGACAATGCACTTTGATTTATCGCGCTATCTGGAATAGAACCCGAGATATCACCAGATATATGCTGCATTTTTGTATGACATTGGGTGACGGATACCGAATATCTGTAATTTTCTCGGCCCCTGGTGGTCCGATGTCGTTCCCGCTGCACAGATTCATGCGCCAGGGACCCCTGCAGATAATTCACTTTGGCTTATTGCGCTATCTCTAATAGCACCCAAGATATCACCAGATATATACTGGATTTTCCCCTGACCCTGAGTGTAGGGCCCCATGAGACTGTGGTTTTCTCGGCCGCTGGTGGTCCGATGTCGTTCCCGCTGCACATATTCATGCGCCAGGGCCTCCTGCAGATAATTCACTTTGGTTTATTGCGCTATCTCTAATAGCACGCGAGATATCACCAGATATATATTGGATTTTCCCCTGACCCTGAGTGTCCGGCCCCATGAGACGGTGGTTTTCTCGGGCCCTGGTGGTCCGAGCTCGTTCCCGCTGCACAGATTCATGCGCCAGGGCCTTCTGCAGACAATGCACTTTGATTCATTGCGCTATCTTTAATAGCACCCGAGATATCACCAGATATATATTTTATTTTTCACTGACCCTGAGTGTCCGGCCCCATGCGACGGTGGTTTTCTCGGCCCCTAGTGGTCCGAGGTCGATCCCGCTGCACAGATTCCTGCGCCAGGGCCTCCTGCAGATAATTCACTATGGTTTATTGCGCTATCTCTAATAGCAACCGAGATATCATCAGATACATCCTGGATTTTTACATGACCTTGGGTGTCCGGCCCCATGTGTCGGAGGTTTTCTCAGCCCCTCGTGGTACGAGGTCGTTCCTGCTGCACAGATTCATGCGCCAGGGCCTCCTGCAGACAATGCACTTTGGTTTATTGCGCTATCGCTAATAGCACCCGTGATATCACCAGATATATAATTGATTTTTCCCTGACCCTGAGTGTCCGGCCGCATGAGACGGTGGTTTTCTCGACTTCTGGTGGTCCGAGGTCGTTCCCGCTGCACAGATTCGTGCACCAGGGCCTCCTGCAGATAATTCACTTTGATTTATTGGGCTATCTCTAATTTCACCCGAGATATCACCAGATATATATTGGATCTTCCCCTGACCCTGAGTGTCCGGCCCCATGAGACGGTGGTTTTCTCGGCCGCTGGTGGTCCGAGGTCGTTCCCATTGCACAGATTCATGCGCCAGAGCCTCCGGCAGATAATTCACCTTGGTTTATTGCGCTATCTCTAATAGCACCCGAGATATCACCAGATATATATTGGATTTTCCGCTGACCCTGAGTGTCCGGCCCCATGAGACGGTTGTTTTCTCGGCACCTGGTGGTCCGAGGTCGTACCCGCTGCACAGATTCATGCGCCAGGGCCTCCTACAGACAATGCACTTTCGTTTATTGCGCTATCTCTAATAGCACCCGAGATATCACCAGATATAGATTGGATTTTCCCCTGACCCTGAATGTCCGGCCCCATGTGTCGGTGGTTTTCTCGGCCCCTGGTGGTCCGAGGTCGTTCCCGCTGCACAGATTCATGCGCCTGGGCCTGCTGCAGATAATTCACTTTGGTTTATTGCGCTATCTCTAATAGCACCCGAGATATCAATAGATATATATTGGATTTTCCCCTGTCCCTGAGTGTCCTGCCCCATGAGACGGTGGTCTTCTCGGCCCCTGGTGGTCCGAGGTCGTTCCCGCTGCACAGATGCATGCGCCAGGGCCTCCTGCAGATAATTCACTTTGATTTATCGCCCTATCTCTAATAGCACCCGACATATCACCAGATATATATTGGATTTTTCCCTGACCCTCAGTGTCCGGCCCCATGTGACTGCGGTTTTCTCGGCCCCTGGTGGTCCGAGGTCGTTCCCGCTGCACAGATTCATGCGCCAGGGCCTCCTGCAGATAATGCATTGACTTATTGCGCTATCTGTAATAGCACCCGAGATATCACCACATATATATTGGATTGTTCCCTGACCCTGAGTGTCCGGCCCCATGAGACGGTGGTTTTCTCGGCCCCTAGTGGTCCGAGGTCGTTCCTGCTTAACATATTCATGCACCAGGGCCTCCTGCAGACAATGCACTTTGATTTATTGCGCTATCTGTAACAGCACCCGAGATATCACCAGATATATATTGGATTTATCCCTGACCCTGAGTGTGCGGCCCCATGAAACGGTGGTTTTCTCGGCCTCTGGTGGTCCGAGGTCGCTCCCGCTGCACAGATTCATGCGCCAGGGCCTCCTGCAGATAATTCACTTTGTTTTATCGCGCTATCTGTAATAGCACCCGAGAAAGCACCATATATATGCTGGATTTTTACATGACTTTGGGAGACGGACACCGAAAATCGGTAAGTTTCTCGGCCCCTGGAGGTCCGAGGTCGTTTCTGCTTCACAGATTCATGCGCCAGGGCCTCCTGTAGATAATTCACCTTGATTTATTGCGCTATCTGTAACAGCACCCGAGATATCACCAGATATATATTGGATTTTTCCCTGACCCTGAGTGTGCGGCCCCATGAGACGGTGGTTTTCTCGGCCCCTGGTGGTCCGAGGTCGTTCCCGCTGCACAGATTCATGCGCCAGTGCCTCCTGCAGAAAACTCATTTTGGTTTAGTGCGCTATCTGTAAGAGCACCCCAGATATCACCTGATATATATTGAATTTTTCAACCGACCCTGAGTGTCCGGCCCCATGAGACGGTGGTTTTCTCGGACCCTGGTGATCCGAGGTCGTTCCCGCTGACTAGATTCATGCGCCAGGGCCTCCCACAGACAATGCACTTTGATTTATTGCGCTATCTGTAATAGCACCCGAGATATCACCAGATATATATTGGATTTTTGAATGACCCTGAGCGTTTGGCCCAATGAGACGGTGGTATTCTCGGCCCCTGGTGGTCCGACGTCGTTCCCGCTGACTAGATTCATGCGCCAGGGCCTCCTACACACAATGCACTTTGATTTATTGCGCTATCTGTAATAGCACCCGAGATATCACCGGATATATTTTGGATTTTTCCCTCACCCTGAGTTTCCGGCCCCATGTGACGGTGGTCTTCTCGGCCCCTGGTGGTCCGAGGTCGTTGCCGCTGCACAGATGCATGCGCCAGGGCCTCCTGCAGATAATTCACTTTGGTTTATTGCGCTATCTCTAATAGCACACGAGATATCACCAGATATATAATGGATTTCTCCCTGACCCTGACAGTCCGGCCCCATGAGACGGTGGTTTTCTCGGCCCGTGGTGGTCCGAGGTCGTTCCCGCTGCACAGATTCATGCGCCCGGGCCTCCTACAGACAATGCACTTTGATTTATTGCGCTATCTGTAATAGCACCCGAGTAAGCACCATATATATGCTGGATTTTTACATGACTTTCGGTGACGGATACCGAAAATCTGTACTTTTCTCGGCCCCTGGTGGTCCGATGTCGTTCCTGCTGCACAGATTCATGCGCAAGGGCCTCCTACGGACAGTGCACTTTGATTTATTGCGCTATCTCTAATAGCACCCGAGATATCACCAGATATATATTGGATTTTTCCCCGACCCTGAGTGTCCGGACCCATGAGACGGTGGCTTTCTCGGACCCTGGTGGTCCGAGGTCGTTCCCGCTGCACATATTCATGCGCCAGGGCCTCCTGCAGATAATTCACTTTGGTTTGTTGCGCTATCTCTAATAGCACCCGAGATATCACCAGATATATGCTGGATTTTTACATGACCTTGGGTGACGGATTCCGAATATCTGTAATTTTCTCGGCCACTGGTGGTCCGAGGTCGTTCCTGCTGCACAGATTCATGCGCCAGGGCATCCTACAGACAATGCACTTTGATTTATTGCGCTATCTGTAATAGCACCCGAGAAAGTACCATATATATGCTGGATTTTTACATGACTTTGGGTGACGGGTACCGAAAATTTGTAATTTCCTCGGCCCCTGGTGGTCCTAGGTCGTTCCCGCTGCACAGATGCATGCGCCAGGGCCTCCAGCAGATAATTCACTTTGGTTTGTTGCGCTATCTGTAATAGCACCCGAGAAAGCACCATATATATGCTGGATTGTTACATGACTTTGGGTGACGGATACCGAAAATCTGTAATTTTCTCGGCCCCTGGTGGTCCGATGTCGTTCCTGCTGCACAGATTCATGCGCAAGTGCCTCCTACGGACAATACACTTAGATTTGTTGCGCTATCTGTAATAGCACCCGATATATCACCAGACATATATTGGATTTTTCCCCGACCCTGAGTGTCTGGCCCCATGAGACGGTGGTTTTCTCGGCCTCTGTTGGTCCCGCGTTGTTCCCGATGCACAGATTCATGCGCCAGGGCTTCCTGCAGACATTGCACTTCGATTTATCGCCCTATCTGTAATAGCACCCGAGATATCACCAGATATATGCTGGATTTTTAAATGACCTTGGGTGACGGATACCGAAAATCTGTAATTTTCACGGGCCCTGGTGGTCCGAGGTAGTTCCTGCTGCACAGATTCATGCGCCAAGGCATCCTGCAGATAATTCACTTTGGTTTATTGCGCTATCTGTAATAGCACCCGAGATATCACCAGATATATATTGGATTTTTCCCTGAGCCTGAGTGTGCGGCCCCATGAGACGGTGGTTTTCTCGGCCCCTGGTGGTCCGAGGTCGTTCCTGCTTCACAGATTCATGCGCCAGGGCCTCCTGCAGATAATTCACTTTGGTTTATTGCGCTATCTGTAATAGCACCCGAGATATCACCAGATATATATTGGATTTTTCCCTGACCCTGAGTGTCCGGCCCCATGAGACGGTGGTTTTCTCGGCCCCTGGTGGTCCGAGGTCGTTCCTGCTTCACAGATTCATGCGCCAGGGCCTCCTGCAGACAATGCACTTTGGTTTATTGCGCTACCTCTAATAGCACCCGAGATATCACCAGATACATATTGGATTTTCCCCTGACTCTGAGTGTCCGGCCCCATGGGACTGTGGTTTTCTCGGCCCCAGGTGGTCCGAGGTCTTTCCCGCTGAACACATGCATGCGCCTGGGCCTCCGGCAGATAATTCACTTCGGTTTATTGCGCTATCTCTAATAGCACCCGAGATATCACCAGATATATATTGGATTCTTCCCTGACCCTGAGTGTGCGGCCCCATGAAACGGTGGTTTTCTCGGCCTCTGGTGGTCCGAGGTCGTTCCCGCTGCACGGATTCATGCGCCAGTGCCTCCTACAGACAATGCACATTGATTTATTGCGCTATCTGTAATAGCACCCGAGATATCACCAGATATATGCTGGATTTTTACATGACCTTGGGTGACGGATTCAGAATATCTGTAATTTTCTCGGCCCCTGGTGTTCCGAGGTCGTTCCCGCTGCACATATTCATGCGCCAGGGCATCCTGCAGATAATTCACTTTGGTTGGTTGCGCTATCTCTAATAGCACCCGAGATATCACCAGATATATGCTGGATTTTTACATGACCTTGGTTGACGGATTCCGAATATCTGTAATTTTCTCGGCGCCTGGTGGCCCGAGGTCGTTCCTGCTGCACAGATTCATTCGCCAGTCCCTCCTACAGACAATGCACTTTGATTTATTGCGCTCTCTCTAATAGCACCCGAGATATCACCAGATATATATTGGATTTTCCCCTGACCCTGAGCGTCCGGCCCCATGAGACGGTGGTTTTCTCGGCCTCTGTTGGTCCGGCGTTGTTCCCGATGCACAGATTCATGCGCCAGGGCTTCATGCAGACAATGCACTTCGATTTATCGCGCTATCTGTAATAGCACCCGAGATATCTCCAGATATATGCTGGATTTTTAAATGACCTTGGGTGACGGATACCGAAAATCTGTAATTTTCACGGGCCCTGGTTGTCCGAGGTCGTTCCTGCTTAACAGATTCATGCACCAGGGCCTCCTACAGACAATGCACTTTGATTTATCGAGCTATCTCTAATAGCACCCGAGATATCACCAGATATATATTGGATTTTTCCCTGACCCTGAGTGTCCGGACCCATGAGACGGTGTTTTTCTCGGCCCCTGGTGGTCCGAGGTCGTTCCCGCTGCACAGAATTATGCGCCAGGGCCTCCTGCAGATAATTCACTTTGGTTTATTGCGCTATCTCTAATAGCACCCGAGATATCACCAGATATATATTTTATTTTCCCTTACCCTGAGTCTCCGGCGCCATGAGACGGTGGTTTTCTCGGCCCCTGGTGGTCCGAGGTCGTTCCCGCTGCACAGATTCATGCGCCAGGGCCTCCTGCAGATAATTCACTTTGGATTATTGCGCTATCTCTAATAGCACCCGAGATGTCACCAGATATATATTGGATTTTTCCCTGACCCTGATTGTCCGGCCCAATGTGACGGTGGTTTTCTCGGCCCCTGGTGGTGCGAGGTCGTTCCCGCTGCACAGATGCATGCGCCAGGGCCTCATGCAGATAATTCACTTGATTTATCGCGTTATCTGTAATAGCACCCGAGATATCACCAGATATATATTGGATTTTTCCCTGACCCTGAGTGTGCGGCCCCATGAGACGGTGGTTTTCTCGGCCCCTGGTGGTCCGAGGTCGTTCCTGCTTCACAGATTCATGCGCCAGGGCCTCCTGCAGACAATGCACTTTGGTTTATTGCGCTACCTCTATTAGCACCCGAGATATCACCAGATATATATTGGATTTTCCCCTGACTCTGAGTGTGCGGCCCCATGGGACTATGGTTTTCTCGGCCCCAGGTGGTCCGAGGTCGTTCCCGCTGCACAGATTCATGCGCCAGGGCCTCCTGCAGATAATTCACTTTGTTTTATTGCGCTATCTGTAACAGCACCCGAGATATCACCAGATATATATTGGATTTTTCCCTGACCCTGAGTGTGCGGCCCCATGAGACTGTGGTTTTCTCGGCCCCTGGTGGTCCGAGGTCGTTCCCGCTGCCCAGATTCATGCGCCAGACCCTCCTGCAGATAATTCACTTTGGATTATTGCGCTATCTCTAATAGCACCCGAGATGTCACCAGATATATATTGGATTTTTCCCTGACCCTAAGTGTGCGGCGCAATGTGACGGTGGTTTTCTCGGCCCCTGGTGGTCCGAGGTCGTTCCCGCTGCACAGATGCATGCGCCAGGGCCTCATGCAGATAATTCACTTGATTTATCGCGCTGTCTGTAATAGCACCCGAGAAAGCACCATATATATGCTGGATTTTTACATGACTTTGGGTGACGGACACCGAAAATCGGTAAGTTTCTCGGCCCCTGGAGGTCCGAGGTCGTTCCTGCTTCACAGATTCATGCGCCAGGGCCTCCTGCAGATAATTCACTTTGTTTTATCGCGCTATCTGCAATAGCACCCGAGAAAGCACCAAATATATGCTGGATTTTTACATGACTCTTGGTGGCGGACACCGAAAATCTGTAATTTTCTCGGCCCCTGGAGGTCGGAGGTCGTTCCTGCTTCACAGATTCATGCGCCAGGGCCTCCTGCAGACAATGCACTTTGATTTATCGCGCTATCTGGAATAGAACCCGAGATATCACCAGATATATGCTGCATTTTTGTATGACATTGGGTGACGGATACCGAATATCTGTAATTTTCTCGGCCCCTGGTGGTCCGATGTCGTTCCCGCTGCACAGATTCATGCGCCAGGGACCCCTGCAGATAATTCACTTTGGTTTATTGCGCTATCTCTAATAGCACCCAAGATATCACCAGATATATACTGGATTTTCCCCTGACCCTGAGTGTAGGGCCCCATGAGACTGTGGTTTTCTCGGCCGCTGGTGGTCCGATGTCGTTCCCGCTGCACATATTCATGCGCCAGGGCCTCCAGCAGATAATTCACTTTGGCTTATTGCGCTATCTCTAATAGCACGCGAGATATCACCAGATATATATTGGATTTTCCCCTGACCCTGAGTGTCCGGCCCCATGAGACGGTGGTTTTCTCGGGCCCTGGTGGTCCGAGCTCGTTCCCGCTGCACAGATTCATGCGCCAGGGCCTTCTGCAGACAATGCACTTTGATTCATTGCGCTATCTTTAATAGCACCCGAGATATCACCAGATATATATTTTATTTTTCACAGACCCTGAGTGTCCGGCCCCATGCGACGGTGGTTTTCTCGGCCCCTAGTGGTCCGAGGTCGATCCCGCTGCACAGATTCCTGCGCCAGGGCCTCCTGCAGATAATTCACTATGGTTTATTGCGCTATCTCTAATAGCAACCGAGATATCATCAGATACATCCTGGATTTTTACATGACCTTGGGTGTCCGGCCCCATGTGTCGGAGGTTTTCTCAGCCCCTGGTGGTACGAGGTCGTTCCTGCTGCACAGATTCATGCGCCAGGGCCTCCTGCAGACAATGCACTTTGTTTTATCGCGCAATCTCTAATAGCACCAGAGATATCACCAGATATATATTGGATTTTTCCCTGGCCCTGAGTGTCCGGCCCCATGAGACGGTTGTTTTCTCGGCCCCTGGTGGTCCCAGGTCGTTCGCGCTGCACAGATTCATGCGCTAGGGCCTCCTGCAGACATTGCACTTTGATTCATTGCGCTATCTCTAAGAGCACCCGAGATATCACCAGATATATATTGGATTTTACCCTGACCCTTAGTATCCGGCCCCATGAGTCGGTGGTTTTCTCGGCCCCTGGTTGTCCGAGGATGTTCCCGCTGCACAGATTCATGAGTCAGGGCCTCCTGCAGATAATTCACTTTGGTTTATTGCGCTATCGCTAATAGCACCCGAGATATCACCAGATATATAATTGATTTTTCCCTGACCCTGAGTGTCCGGCCGCATGAGACGGTGGTTTTCTCGACCTCTGGTGGTCCGAGGTCGTTCCCGCTGCACAGATTCGTGCACCAGGGCCTCCTGCAGATAATTCACTTTGATTTATTGGGCTATCTCTAATTTCACCCGAGATATCACCAGATATATATTGGATCTTCCCCTGACCCTGAGTGTCCGGCCCCATGAGACGGTGGTTTTCTCGGCCGCTGGTGGTCCGAGGTCGTTCCCATTGCACAGATTCATGCGCCAGAGCCTCCGGCAGATAATTCACCTTGGTTTATTGCGCTATCTCTAATAGCACCCGAGATATCACCAGATATATATTGGATTTTCCGCTGACCCTGAGTGTCCGGCCCCATGAGACGGTTGTTTTCTCGGCACCTGGTGGTCCGAGGTCGTACCCGCTGCACAGATTCATGCGCCAGGGCCTCCTACAGACAATGCACTTTCGTTTATTGCGCTATCTCTAATAGCACCCGAGATATCACCAGATATATATTGGATTTTCCCCTGACCCTGAGTGTCCGGCCCCATGTGTCGGTGGTTTTCTCGGCCCCTGGTGGTCCGAGGTCGTTCCCGCTGCACAGATTCATGCGCCTGGGCCTGCTGCAGATAATTCACTTTGGTTTATTGCGCTATCTCTAATAGCACCCGAGATATCAATAGATATATATTGGATTTTCCCCTGTCCCTGAGTGTCCTGCCCCATGCGACGGTGGTCTTCTCGGCCCCTGGTGGTCCGACGTCGTTCCCGCTGACTAGATTCATGCGCCAGGGCCTCCTACACACAATGCACTTTGATTTATTGCGCTATCTGTAATAGCACCCGAGATATCACCGGATATATTTTGGATTTTTCCCTCACCCTGAGTTTCCGGCCCCATGTGACGGTGGTCTTCTCGGCCCCTGGTGGTCCGAGGTCGTTGCCGCAGCACAGATGCATGCGCCAGGGCCTCCTGCAGATAATTCACTTTGGTTTATTGCGCTATCTCTAATAGCACACGAGATATCACCAGATATATAATGGATTTCTCCCTGACCCTGACAGTCCGGCCCCATGAGACGGTGGTTTTCTCGGCCCGTGGTGGTCCGAGGTCGTTCCCGCTGCACAGATTCATGCGCCCGGGCCTCCTACAGACAATGCACTTTGATTTATTGCGCTATCTGTAATAGCACCCGAGTAAGCACCATATATATGCTGGATTTTTACATGACTTTCGGTGACGGATACCGAAAATCTGTACTTTTCTCGGCCCCTGGTGGTCCGATGTCGTTCCTGCTGCACAGATTCATGCGCAAGGGCCTCCTACGGACAGTGCACTTTGATTTATCGCTCTATCTCTAATAGCAACCGAGATATCACCAGATATATATTGGATTTTCCCCTGACCCTGAGTGTCCGGCCCCATGAGACTGTGGTTTCCTCGGCCCCTGGTGGTCCGAGGTCGTTCCCGCTGCACAGATTCATGCGCCAGGGCCTCCTGCAGATAATTCAATTTGGTTTATTGCGCTATCTGCAATAGCACCCGAGATATCACCAGATATATATTGGATTTTTTCCTGACCCTGTGCGTCCGGCCCCATGAGACGGTGGTTGTCTCGGCCCCTGGTGTTCCGAGGTCGTTCCCGCTGCACAGAATCATGCGCCAGGGCCTCCTGCAGATAATTCACTTTGTTTTATCGCGCTATCTGTAATAGCACCCGAGAAAGCACCATATATATGCTGGATTTTTACATGACTTTGGGAGACGGACACCGAAAATCGGTAAGTTTCTCGGCCCCTGGAGGTCCGAGGTCGTTTCTGCTTCACAGATTCATGCGCCAGGGCCTCCTGTAGATAATTCACTTTGATTTATTGCGCTATCTGTAACAGCACCCGAGATATCACCAGATATAAATTGGATTTTTCCCTGACCCTGAGTGTGCGGCCCCATGAGACGGTGGTTTTCTCGGCCCCTGGTGGTCCGAGGTCGTTCCCGCTGCACAGATTCATGCGCCAGTGCCTCCTGCAGATAATTCACTTTGGTTTATTGCGCTATCTGTAATAGCACCCGAGATATCACCAGATATATATTGGATTTTTCCCTGACCCTGAGTGTGCGGCCCCTTGAGACGGTGGTTTTCTCGGCCCCTGGTGGTCCGAGGTCGTTCCCGCTGCACAGATTCATGCGCCAGACCCTCCTGCAGATAATTCACTTTGGATTATTGCGCTATCTCTAATAGCACCCGAGATGTCACCAGATATATATTGGATTTTTCCCTGACCCTAAGTGTGCGGCGCAATGTGACGGTGGTTTTCTCGGCCCCTGGTGGTCCGAGGTCGTTCCCGCTGCACAGATGCATGCGCCAGGGCCTCATGCAGATAATTCACTATGATTGATTGCGCTATCTGTAATAGCACCCGAGAAAGCACCATATATATGCTGGATTTTTACATGACTCTTGGTGACGGACACCGAAAATCTGTAATTTTCTCGGCCCCTGGAGGTCCGAGGTTGTTCCTGCTTCACAGATTCATGCGCCAGGGCCTCCTACGGACAATGCACTTTGATTCATTGCGCTATTTCTAATAGCACCCGAGATATCACCAGATATATATAGGATTTTTCCCTGACCCTGAGTGTCCGGCCCCATGCGACGGTGGTTTTCTCGGCCCCTGGTGGTCCGAGGTCGTTCCCGCTGCACAGATTCCTGCGCCAGGGCCTCCTGCAGATAATTCACTATGGTTTATTGCGCTATCTGTAATAGCACCCGAGATATCACCAGATATATATTGGATTTTTCCCTGACCCTGAGTGTCCGGCCCCATGTGTCGGTGGTTTTCTCGGCCCCTGGTGGCCCGAGGTCTATCCCGCTGCACAGATTCATGCGCCAGGGCCACCTACAGACAATGCACTTTGATTTATTGCGCTATCCCTAATAGCACCCGAGATATCACCAGATATATATTGGATTTTACCCTGACCCTTAGTATCCGGCCCCATGAGTCGGTGGTTTTCTCGGCCCCTGGTGGTCCGAGGTCGTTCCCGCTGCACAGATTCATGCACCAGGGCCTCCTGCAGATAATTCGATTTGGTTTATTGCGCTATCTCTAATAGCACCCGAGATATAACCAGATATATATTTGATTTTTCCCTGACCCAGAGCGTCCGGCCCCATGAGACGGTGGTTTTCTCGGCCCCTGGTGGTCCTAGGTCGTTCCCGCTGCAAAGATTCCTGCGCCAGGGCCTCCTGCAGATAATTCACTATGGTTTATTGCGCTATCTCTAATAGCAACCGAGATATCATCAGATATATATTGGATTTTCCCCTGACCCTGAGTGAACGGCCCCATGAGACTGTGGTTTTCTCGGCCGATGGTGGTCGGAGGTCGTTTCCCCTGCACAGATTCATGAGCCAGGGCCTCCTACAAACAATGCACTTTGATTTAGTGCGCTGTCTGTAATAGCACCCGAGATATCACCAGATATATATTGGATTTTTCCCTGACCCTGAGTGTCCGGCCCCATGAGACGGTGGTTTTCTCGGCCCCTGGTGGTCCGAGGTTGTTCCTGCTTCACAGATTCATGCGCCAGGGCCTCCTGCAGACAATGCACTTTGATTCATTGCGCTATTTCTAATAGCACCCGAGATATCACCAGATATATATAGGATTTTTCCCTGACCCTGAGTGTCCGGCCCCATGCGACGGTGGTTTTCTCGGCCCCTGGTGGTCCGAGGTCGTTCCCGCTGCACAGATTCCTGCGCCAGGGCCTCCTGCAGATAATTCACTATGGTTTATTGCGCTATCTGTAATAGCACCCGAGATATCACCAGATATATATTGGATTTTTCCCTGACCCTGAGTGTCCGGCCCCATGTGTCGGTGGTTTTCTCGGCCCCTGGTGGCCCGAGGTCTATCCCGCTGCACAGATTCATGCGCCAGGGCCACCTACAGACAATGCACTTTGATTTATTGCGCTATCCCTAATAGCACCCGAGATATCACCAGATATATATTGGATTTTACCCTGACCCTTAGTATCCGGCCCCATGAGTCGGTGGTTTTCTCGGCCCCTGGTGGTCCGAGGTCGTTCCCGCTGCACAGATTCATGCACCAGGGCCTCCTGCAGATAATTCGATTTGGTTTATTGCGCTATCTCTAATAGCACCCGAGATATAACCAGATATATATTTGATTTTTCCCTGACCCAGAGCGTCCGGCCCCATGAGACGGTGGTTTTCTCGGCCCCTGGTGGTCCTAGGTCGTTCCCGCTGCAAAGATTCCTGCGCCAGGGCCTCCTGCAGATAATTCACTATGGTTTATTGCGCTATCTCTAATAGCAACCGAGATATCATCAGATATATATTGGATTTTCCCCTGACCCTGAGTGAACGGCCCCATGAGACTGTGGTTTTCTCGGCCGTTGGTGGTCCGAGGTCGTTCCCCCTGCACAGATTCATGAGCCAGGGCCTCCTACAGACAATGCACTTTGATTTAGTGCGCTATCTGTAATAGCACCCGAGATATCACCAGATATATATTGGATTTTTCCCTGACCCTGAGTGTCCGGCCCCATGAGACGGTGGTTTTCTCGGCCGCTGGTAGTCCGAGGTCGTTCCCATTGCACAGATTCATGCGCCAGAGCCTCCGGCAGATAATTCACCTTGGTTTATTGCGCTATCTCTAATAGCACCCGAGATATCACCAGATATATATTGGATTTTCCCCTGACCCTGAGAGTCCATCCCCATGAGACGGTGGTTTTCTCGGCCCCTGGTGGTCCGAGGTCGTTCCCGCTGCACAGATCCATGCGCCAGGGCCTGCTGCAGATAATTTACTTTGGTTTATTGCGCTATCTCTAATAGCACCCGAGATATCACCAGATATATATTTGATTTTTCCCTGACCCTGAGTGTCCGGCCCCATGAGACGGTGGTCTTCTCGGCCCCTGGTGGTCCGAGGTCGTTCCTGGTCCACAGATTCATGCGCCAGGGCCTCCTACAGACAATGCACTTTGATTTATTGCGCTATCTGTAATAGAACCCGAGATATCACCAGATGTATGCAGGATTTTTACATGACATTGGGTGACGGATACCGAAAATCTGTAATTTTCTCGGCCCCTGGTGGTCCGAGGTCGTTCCCGCTGCACAGACGCATGCGCCAGGGCCCCCTACAGACCATGCACTTTGATTTATTGCGCTATCTGTAATAGCACCCGAGATATCACCAGTTATATATTGGATTTTTCCCTGACCCTGAGTGACCGGCCCCATGAGACGGTGGTTTTCTCGGCCCCTGGTGGTCCGAGGACGTTCCCGCTGCACAGATTTATGGGCCAGGGCATCCTGCAGATAATTCACTTTGGTTTATTGCACTATCTCTAATAGCACCCGAGATATCACCAGATATATATTGGATTTTCCCCTGCCCCTGAGTGTCCGTCCCCATGAGACGGTGGTTTTCTCGGCCCCGGGTGGTGCGAGGTCGTTCCCGCAGCCCAGATTCATGCGCCAGGGCCTCCTACAGACAATGCACTTTGATATATCGCTCTATCTCTAATAGCACCCGAGATATCATCAGATACATCCTGGATTTTTACATGACCTTGGGTGTCCGGCACAATGTGTCGGTGGTTTTCTCGGCCCCTGGTGGTCCGAGGTCAATCCCGCTGCACAGATTCATGCGCTAGGGCCTCCTGCAGACAATGCACTTTGATATATCGCTCTATCTCTAATAGCACCCGAGATATCAACAGATACATCCTGGAATTTTACATGACCTTGGGTGTCCGGCACCATGTGTCGGTGGTTTTCTCGGCCCCTGGTAGTCCGAGGTCGTTCCCGCTGCCCAGATTCATGCGCCAGGGCCTCCTGCAGATAATTCAATTTGATTTATCGCGCTATCTCTAATAGCACCCGAGATATCACCAGATATATATTGGATTTTTCCCTGACCCTGAGTGTCCGGACCCATGAGACGGTGTTTTTCTCGGCCCCTGGTGGTCCGAGGTCGTTCCCGCTGCACAGAATTATGCGCCAGGGCCTCTTGCAGATAATTCACTTTGGTTTATTGCGCTATCTCTAATAGCACCCGAGATATCACCAGATATATATTTTATTTTCCCTTACCCTGAGTCTCCGGCGCCATGAGACGGTGGTTTTCTCGGCCCCTGGTGGTCCGAGGTCGTTCCCGCTGCACAGATTCATGCGCCAGGGCCTCCTGCAGATAATTCACTTTGGATTATTGCGCTATCTCTAATAGCACCCGAGATGTCACCAGATATATATTGGATTTTTCCCTGACCCTGATTGTCCGGCCCAATGTGACGGTGGTTTTCTCGGCCCCTGGTGGTCCGAGGTCGTTCCCGCTGCACAGATGCATGCGCCAGGGCCTCATGCAGATAATTCACTTGATTTATCGCGTTATCTGTAATAGCACCCGAGATATCACCAGATATATATTGGATTTTTCCCTGACCCTGAGTGTGCGGCCCCATGAGACGGTGGTTTTCTCGGCCCCTGGTGGTCCGAGGTCGTTCCTGCTTCACAGATTCATGCGCCAGGGCCTCCTGCAGACAATGCACTTTGGTTTATTGCGCTACCTCTATTAGCACCCGAGATGTCACCAGATATATATTGGATTTTTCCCTGACCCTAAGTGTGCGGCGCAATGTGACGGTGGTTTTCTCGGCCCCTGGTGGTCCGAGGTCGTTCCCGCTGCACAGATGCATGCGCCAGGGCCTCATGCAGATAATTCACTTGATTTATCGCGCTGTCTGTAATAGCACCCGAGAAAGCACCATATATATGCTGGATTTTTACATGACTTTGGGTGACGGACACCGAAAATCGGTAAGTTTCTCGGCCCCTGGAGGTCCGAGGTCGTTCCTGCTTCACAGATTCATGCGCTAGGGCCTCCTGCAGACAATGCACTTTGATATATCGCTCTATCTCTAATAGCACCCGAGATATCAACAGATACATCCTGGAATTTTACATGACCTTGGGTGTCCGGCACCATGTGTCGGTGGTTTTCTCGGCCCCTGGTAGTCCGAGGTCGTTCCCGCTGCCCAGATTCATGCGCCAGGGCCTCCTGCAGATAATTCAATTTGATTTATCGCGCTATCTCTAATAGCACCCGAGATATCACCAGATATATATTGGATTTTTCCCCGACCCTGAGTGTCCGGCCCCATGAGACGGTGGTTTTCTCGGCCCCTGGTGGTCCGAGGTCGTTCCTGCTGCACAGATTCATGCGCCAGGGCCTCCTACAGACAATGCACTTTGATATATCGCTCTATCTCTAATAGCACCCGAGATATCATCAGATACATCCTGGATTTTTACATGACCTTGGGTGTCCGGCACAATGTGTCGGTGGTTTTCTCGGCCCCTGGTGGTCCGAGGTCAATCCCGCTGCACAGATTCATGCGCTAGGGCCTCCTGCAGACAATGCACTTTGATATATCGCTATATCTCGAATAGCACCCGAGATATCATCAGATACATCCTGGAATTTTACATGACCTTGGGTGTCCGGCACCATGTGTCGGTGGTTTTCTCGGCCCCTGGTGGTCCGAGGTCGTTCCCGCTGCACAGATTCATGCGCCAGGGCCCCCAGCAGATAATTTACTTTGGTTTAGGGCGCTATCTCTAATAGCACCCGAGATATCACCAGATATATATTGGATTTTTCCCCGGCCCTGAGTGTCCGGCCCCATGTGACGGTGGTTTTCTCGGCCCGTGGTGGTCCGAGGTCGTTCCCGCTGCACAGATTCATGCGCCAGGACCTCCTACAGACAATGCACTTTGATTTATTGCGTTATCTGTAATAGCACCCGAGAAAGCACCATATATATGCTGGATTTTTACATGACTTTGGGTGACGGATACCGAAAATCTGTAATTTTCTCGGCCCCTGGTGGTCCGAGGTCGTTCCTGCTGCACAGATGCATGGGCCAGGACCTCCTGCAGATAATTCACTTTGGTTTATTGCGCTATCTGTAATAGCACCCGAGATATCACCAGATATATATTGGATTTTACCCTGACACTGAGTGTCCTGCCCCATGAGACGGTGGTCTTCTCGGCCCCTGGTGGTCCGAGGTCGTTCGTGGTCCACAGATTCATGCGCCAGGGCCTCCTACAGACAATGCACTTTGATTTACTGCGCTATCTGTAATAGCACCCGAGAAAGCACCATATATATGCTGGATTTTTACATGACTTTGGGTGACGGATACCGAAAATCTGTAATTTTCTCGGACCCTGGTGGTCCGTGGTCGTTCCCGCTGCACAGATTCATGCTCCAGGGCCTCCTACAGACAATGCACTTTGATTTATTGCGCTATCTGTAATAGCACCCGAGATATCACCAGATATATATTGGATTTTTCCCCGACCCTCAGTGTCCGGCCCCATGAGACGGTGGTTTACTCGACCCCTGGTGGTCCGAGGTCGTACCCACTGCGCAGGTTCATGTGGCCAGTGCCTCCTATAGACAATGCACTTTGATTTATTGCGCTATCTCTAATAGCACCCGAGATATCACCAGATGTATATTGTATTTTTCCCCGAACCTGAGTGTCCGGCCCCATGAGACGGTGGTTTTCTCGGCCCCTGGTGGTCCGAGGTCGTTCCTGCTGCACAGATGCATGGGCCAGGACCTCCTGCAGATAATTCACTTTGGTTTATTGCGCTATCTGTAATAGCACCCGAGATATAACCAGATATATATTGGATTTTACCCTGACACTGAGTGTCCTGCCCCATGAGACGGTGGTCTTCTCGGCCCCTGGTGGTCCGAGGTCGTTCCTGGTTCACAGATTCATGCGCCAGGGCCTCCTACAGACAATGCACTTTGATTTATTGCGCTATCTGTAATAGCACCCGAGAAAGCACCATATATATGCTGGATTTTTACATGACTTTGGGAGACGGACACCGAAAATCTGTAATTTTCTCGGACCCTGGTGGTCCGTGGTCGTTCCCGCTGCACAGATTCATGCTCCAGGGCCTCCTACAGACAATGCACTTTGATTTATTGCGCTATCTGTAATAGCACCCGAGATATCACCCGATATATATTGGATTTTTCCCCGACCCTGAGTGTCCGGCCCCATGAGACGGTGGTTTACTCGACCCCTGGTGGTCCGAGGTCGTACCCACTGCGCAGGTTCATGTGGCCAGTGCCTCCTATAGACAATCCACTTTGATTTATTGCTCTATCTCTAATAGCACCCGAGATATCACCAGATGTATATTGTATTTTTCCCCGAACCTGAGTGTCCGGCCCCATGAGACGGTGGTTTTCTCGGCCCCTGGTGGTCCGAGGTCGTTCCTGCTGCACAGATGCATGGGCCAGGACCTCCAGCAGATAATTCACTTTGGTTTATTGCGCTATCTGTAATAGCACCCGAGATATCACCAGATGTATATTGTATTTTTCCCCGAACCTGAGTGTCCGGCCCCATCAGACGGTGGTTTTCTCGGCCCCTGGTGGTCCGAGGTCGTTCCTGCTGCACAGATGCATGGGCCAGGACCTCCTGCAGATAATTCACTTTGGTTTATGGCGCTATCTGTAATAGCACCCGAGATATCACCAGATATATATTGGATTTTACCCTGACACTGAGTGTCCGGCCACATGAGACGGTGGTTTTCTCGGCCCCTGGTGGTCCGAGGTCGTTCCTCCTGCACAGATTCATGCGCCTGGGCCTCCTACAAGACAATGAACTTTTATTTATTGCGGTATCTGTAATAGCACCCGAGAAAGCACCATATATATGCTGGATTTTTACATGACTTTGGGAGAAGGATACCGAAAATCTGTAATTTTCTCGGCCACCGGAGATCCGAGGTCGTTCCTGCTTCACAGATTCATGCGCCAGAGCTTCCTGCAGACAATGCACTTTGATTTATTGCGCTATCTGTAATAGAACCCGAGATATCACCAGATGTATGCTGGATTTTTACATGACATCTGTTGACGGATACCGAAAATCTGTAATTTTCTCGGCCCCTGGTGGTCCGAGGTCGATCCTGCTGCACAAATTCGTCCGCCAGGGCCTCCTACAGACAATACACTTTGATTTATTGCGCTATCTGTAATAGCACCCGAGATATCACCAGATATATATTGGATTTTTCCCTGACCCTGAGGGTCCGGCCCCATGAGACGGTGGTTTTCTCGGCCCCTGGTGGTCCGACTTTGTTCCCGCTGCACAGATTCATGGGCCAGGGCCTCCTGCAGACAATCCACTTTGATTTATTGCGCTATCTGTAATAGAACCCGAGATATCACCAGATGTATGCTGGATTTTTACATGACATTGGGTGACGGATACCGAAAATCTGTAATTTTCTCGGCCCCTGGTGGTCCGAGGTCGTTCCCGCTGCACAGACGCATGCGCCAGGGCCCCCTACAGACAATGCACTTTGATTTATTGCGCTATCTGTAATAGCACCCGAGATATCACCAGATATATATTGGATTTTTCCCCGACCCTGAGTGTCCGGCCCCATGAGACGGTGGTTTTCTCGGCCCCTGCTGGTCCGAGGTCGTTCCTGCTGCACACATTCATGCGCCAGGGCCTCCTACAGACAATGCACTTTGATATATCGCTCTATCTCTAATAGCACCCGAGATATCATCAGATACATCCTGGATTTTTACATGACCTTGGGTGTCCGGCACAATGTGTCGGTGGTTTTCTCGGCCCCTGGTGTTCCGAGGTCAATCCCGCTGCACAGATTCATGCGCTAGGGCCTCCTGCAGACAATGCACTTTGATATATCGCTATATCTCTAATAGCACCCGAGATATCATCAGATACATCCTGGAATTTTACATGACCTTGGGTGTCCGGCACAATGTGGCGGTGGTTTTCTCGGCCCCTGGTGGTCCGAGGTCGTTCCCGCTGCACAGATTCATGCGCCAGGGCCTCCTACAGACAATGCACTTTGATTTATTGCGCTATCTGTAATAGCTCCCGAGATATCACCAGATATATATTGGATTTTTCCCTGACCCTGAGTGACCGGCCCCATGAGACGGTGGTTTTCTCGGCCCCTGGTGGTCCGAGGTCGTTCCTGCTGCACAGATTCATGCGCCAGGTCCTCCTACAGACAATGCACTTTGATTTATTGCGCTATCTGAAATAGCACCCGATAAAGCACCATATATATGCTGGATTTTTAGATGACTTTGGGTGACGTACACCAAAACTCTGTAAGTTTCTCGGCCCCTGAGGGCCGAGGTCGTTCCTGCTTCACAGATTCATGCGCCAGGGCCTCCTGCAGAAAATGCACTTTGATTTATCGCGCTATCTGTAATAGAACCCGAGATATCTCCAGATATATGCTGGATTTTTACATGACATTGGGTGACGGATACCGAAAATCTGTAATTTTCTCGGCCCCTGGTGGTCCAGGTCGTTCCTCCTGCACAGATTCATGCGCCAGGGCCTCCTACAAGACAATGCACTTTGATTTATTGCGCTATCTGTAATAGCACCCGAGAAAGCACCATATATATGCTGGATTTTTACATGACTTTGGGAGACGGATACCGAAAATCTGTAATTTTCTCGACCACTGGAGATCCGAGGTCGTTCCTGCTTCACAGATTCATGCGCCAGGGCCTCCTACAGAAAATGCACTTTGATTTATTGCGCTATCTGTAATAGCACCCGAGATATCACCAGATATATGCTGGATTTTTACATGACCTTGGGTGACGGAATCCGATTATCTGTAATTTTCTCGGGCCCTGGTGGTCCGAGGTCGTTCCAGCTGCACAGATTCATGCGCCAGGGCCTCCTGTAGACAATGCACTTTGATATATTGCGCTATCTCTAATAGCACCCGAGATATCACCAGATATATGCCGGATTTTTACATGACCTTGGGTGACGGATACAAATAGTCTGTAATTTTCTCGGCCCCTGGTGGTCCGACGTCGTTCCCGCTGCACAGATTCATGCGCCGGGGCCACCTGCAGATAATTCACTTTGGTTTAGTGCGCTATCTGTAATAGAACCCGAGATATCACCAGATATATATTGGATTTTTCCCCGACCCTGAGTGTCCGGCCCCATGTGTCGGTGGTTTTCTCGGCCCCTGGTGGTCCGAGGTCGTACCCGCTGCACAGGTTCGTGTGGCCAGTGCCTCCTACAGACAATGCACTTTGATTTATTGCGCTATCTCTAATAGCACCCGAGATATCACCAGATATATGCTGGATTTTTACATGACATTGGGTGAGGGATACCGAAAATCTGTAATTTTCTCGGCCCCTGGTGGTCCGAGGTCGTTCCTGTTTCACACATTCATGCACCAGGGCCTCCTGCAGACAATGCACTTTGATTTATTGCGCTATCTCTAATAGTACCCGAGATATCACCAGATATATGCTGGATTTTTACATGACCTTGGGTGACGGATACCGAAAATCTGTAATTTTCTTGGCCCCTGGTGGTCCGACGTCGTTGCTGCTGCACAGATTCATGCGCCAGGGCCTCCTGCAGATAATTCACTTTGGTTTAGTGCGCTATCTGTAACAGCCCCCGAGATATCACCAGATATATATTGGATTTTTCCCCGACCCTGAGTGTCCGGCCCCATGAGACGGTGGTTTACTCGACCCCTGGTGGTCCGAGGTCGTACCCACTGCGCAGGTTCATGTGGCCAGTGCCTCCTATAGACAATGCACTTTGATTTATTGCGCTATCTCTAATAGCACCCGAGATATCACCAGATGTATATTGTATTTTTCCCCGAACCTGAGTGTCCGGCCCCATGAGACGGTGGTTTCCTCGGCCCCTGGTGGTCCGAGGTCGTTCCTGCTGCACAGATGCATGGGCCAGGACCTCCTGCAGATAATTCACTTTGGTTTATTGCGCTATCTGTAATAGCACCCGAGATATAACCAGATATATATTGGATTTTACCCTGACACTGAGTGTCCTGCCCCATGAGACGGTGGTCTTCTCGGCCCCTGGTGGTCCGAGGTCGTTCCTGGTTCACAGATTCATGCGCCAGGGCCTCCTACAGACAATGCACTTTGATTTATTGCGCTATCTGTAATAGCACCCGAGAAAGCACCATATATATGCTGGATTTTTACATGACTTTGGGTGACGGACACCGAAAATCTGTAATTTTCTCGGACCCTGGTGGTCCGTGGTCGTTCCCGCTGCACAGATTCATGCTCCAGGGCCTCCTACAGACAATGCACTTTGATTTATTGCGCTATCTGTAATAGCACCCGAGATATCACCCGATATATATTGGATTTTTCCCCGACCCTGAGTGTCCGGCCCCATGAGACGGTGGTTTACTCGACCCCTGGTGGTCCGAGGTCGTACCCACTGCGCAGGTTCATGTGGCCAGTGCCTCCTATAGACAATGCACTTTGATTTATTGCGCTATCTCTAATAGCACCCGAGATATCACCAGATGTATATTGTATTTTTCCCCGAACCTGAGTGTCCGGCCCCATGAGACGGTGGTTTTCTCGGCCCCTGGTGGTCCGAGGTCGTTCCTGCTGCACAGATGCATGGGCCAGGACCTCCAGCAGATAATTCACTTTGGTTTATTGCGCTATCTGTAATAGCACCCGAGATATCACCAGATGTATATTGTATTTTTCCCCGAACCTGAGTGTCCGGCCCCATCAGACGGTGGTTTTCTCGGCCCCTGGTGGTCCGAGGTCGTTCCTGCTGCACAGATGCATGGGCCAGGACCTCCTGCAGATAATTCACTTTGGTTTATTGCGCTATCTGTAATAGCACCCGAGATATCACCAGATATATATTGGATTTTACCCTGACACTGAGTGTCCGGCCACATGAGACGGTGGTTTTCTCGGCCCCTGGTGGTCCGAGGTCGTTCCTCCTGCACAGATTCATGCGCCTGGGCCTCCTACAAGACAATGAACTTTTATTTATTGCGGTATCTGTAATAGCACCCGAGAAAGCACCATATATATGCTGGATTTTTACATGACTTTGGGAGAAGGATACCGAAAATCTGTAATTTTCTCGGCCACCGGAGATCCGAGGTCGTTCCTGCTTCACAGATTCATGCGCCAGAGCTTCCTGCAGACAATGCACTTTGATTTATTGCGCTATCTGTAATAGAACCCGAGATATCACCAGATGTATGCTGGATTTTTACATGACATCTGTTGACGGATACCGAAAATCTGTAATTTTCTCGGCCCCTGGTGGTCCGAGGTCGATCCTGCTGCACAAATTCGTCCGCCAGGGCCTCCTACAGACAATACACTTTGATTTATTGCGCTATCTGTAATAGCACCCGAGAAAGCACCATATATATGCTGGATTTTTACATGACTTTGGGTGACGGACACCGAAAATCTGTAATTTTCTCGGACCCTGGTGGTCCGTGGTCGTTCCCGCTGCACAGATTCATGCTCCAGGGCCTCCTACAGACAATGCACTTTGATTTATTGCGCTATCTGTAATAGCACCCGAGATATCACCCGATATATATTGGATTTTTCCCCGACCCTGAGTGTCCGGCCCCATGAGACGGTGGTTTACTCGACCCCTGGTGGTCCGACTTTGTTCCCGCTGCACAGATTCATGCGCCAGGGCCTCCTACAGACAATGCACTTTGATTTATTGCGCTACCTGTAATAGCTCCCGTGAAAGCACCATATATATACTGGATTTTTACATGACTTTGTGTGACGGATACCGAAAATTTGTAATTTTCTCGGCCCCTGGAGATCCGAGGTCGTTCCTGCTTCACAGATTTATGCGCCAGAGCTTCCTGCAGATAATGCACTTTGATTTATCGCGCTATCTGTAATAGAACCCGAGATATCACCAGATGTATGCTGGATTTTTACATGACATTGGGTGACGGATACCGAATATCTGTAATTTTCTCGGCCCCTGGTGGTCCGAGGTCGTTCCCGCTGCACAGACGCATGCGCCAGGGCCCCCTACAGACAATGCACTTTGATTTATTGCGCTATCTGTAATAGCACCCGAGATATCACCAGTTATATATTGGATTTTTCCCTGACCCTGAGTGACCGGCCCCATGGGACGGTGGTTTTCTCGGCCCCTGGTTGTCCGAGGACGTTCCCGCTGCACAGATTTATGGGCCAGGGCCTCCTGCAGATAATTCACTTTGGTTTATTGCGCTATCTCTAATAGCACCCGAGATATCACCAGATATATATTGTATTTTCCCCTGCCCCTGAGTGTCCGGCCCCATGAGACGGTGGTTTTCTCGGCCCCTGGTGGTCCGAGGTCGTTCCCGCTGCCCAGATTCATGCGCCAGGGCCTCCTGCAGATAATTCACTTTGATTTATCGCGCTATCTCTAATAGCACCCGAGATATCACCAGATATATATTGGATTTTTCCCCGACCCTGAGTGTCCGGCCCCATGAGACGATGGTTTTCTCGGCCCCTGGTGGTCCGAGGTCGATCCTGCTGCACAGATTCATGCGCCAGGGCCTCCTACAGACAATGCACTTTGAATTATTGCGCTATCTGAAAAAGCACCCGATAAAGCACCATATATATGCTGGATTTTTAGATGACTTTGGGTGACGTACACCGAAAATCTGTAAGTTTCTCGGCCCCTGGGGGCCGAGGTAGTTCCTGCTTCACAGATTCATGCGCCAGGGACTCCTGCAGAAAATGCACTTTGATTTATCGCGTTATCTATAATAGAACCCGAGATATCTCCAGATATATGCTGGATTTTTACATGACATTGGGTGACGGATACCGAAAATCTGTAATTTTCTCGGCCCCTGGTGGTCCGAGGTCGTTCCTCCTGCACAGATTCATGCGCCAGGGCCTCCTACAAGACAATGCACTTTGATTTATTGCGCTATCTGTAATAGCACCCGAGAAAGCACCATATATATGCTGGATTTTTACATGACTTTGGGAAACGGATACCGAAAATCTGTAATTTTCTCGGCCACTGGAGATCCGAGGTCGTTCCTGCTTCACAGATTCATGAGCCAGAGCTTCCTGCAGACAATCCACTTTGATTTATTGCGCTATCTGTAATAGAACCCGAGATATCACCAGATGTATGCTGGATTTTTACATGACATTTGTTGACGGATACCGAAGATCTGTGATTTTCTCGGCCCCTGGTGGTCCGAGGTCGATCCTGCTGCACAAATTCATGCGCCAGGGCCTCCTACAGACAATGCACTTTGATTTATTGCGCTATCTGTAATAGCTCCCGAGATATCACCAGATATATATTGGATTTTTCCCTGACCCTGAGTGTCCGGCCCCATGAGACGGTGGTTTTCTCGGCCCCTGGTGGTCCGACTTTGTTCCGGCTGCACAGATTCATGGGCCAGGGCCTCCTGCAGACAATCCACTTTGATTTATTGCGCTATCTGTAATAGAACCCGAGATATCACCAGATGTATGCTGGATTTTTACATGACATTGGGTGACGGATACCGAAAATCTGTAATTTTCTCGGCCCCTGGTGGTCCGAGGTCGTTCCCGCTGCACAGACGCATGCGCCAGGGCCCCCTACAGACAATGCACTTTGATTTATTGCGCTATCTGTAATAGCACCCGAGATATCACCAGATATATATTGGATTTTTCCCCGACCCTGAGTGTCCGGCCCCATGAGACGGTGGTTTTCTCGGCCCCTGCTGGTCCGAGGTCGTTCCTGCTGCACACATTCATGCGCCAGGGCCTCCTACAGACAATGCACTTTGATATATCGCTCTATCTCTAATAGCACCCGAGATATCATCAGATACATCCTGGATTTTTACATGACCTTGGGTGTCCGGCACAATGTGTCGGTGGTTTTCTCGGCCCCTGGTGTTCCGAGGTCAATCCCGCTGCACAGATTCATGCGCTAGGGCCTCCTGCAGACAATGCACTTTGATATATCGCTATATCTCTAATAGCACCCGAGATATCATCAGATACATCCTGGAATTTTACATGACCTTGGGTGTCCGGCACAATGTGGCGGTGGTTTTCTCGGCCCCTGGTGGTCCGAGGTCGTTCCCGCTGCACAGATTCATGCGCCAGGGCCTCCTACAGACAATGCACTTTGATTTATTGCGCTATCTGTAATAGCTCCCGAGATATCACCAGATATATATTGGATTTTTCCCTGACCCTGAGTGACCGGCCCCATGAGACGGTGGTTTTCTCGGCCCCTGGTGGTCCGAGGTCGTTCCTGCTGCACAGATTCATGCGCCAGGGCCTCCTACAGACAATGCACTTTGATTTATTGCGCTATCTGAAATAGCACCCGATAAAGCACCATATATATGCTGGATTTTTAGATGACTTTGGGTGACGTACACCAAAACTCTGTAAGTTTCTCGGCCCCTGAGGGCCGAGGTCGTTCCTGCTTCACAGATTCATGCGCCAGGGCCTCCTGCAGAAAATGCACTTTGATTTATCGCGCTATCTGTAATAGAACCCGAGATATCTCCAGATATATGCTGGATTTTTACATGACATTGGGTGACGGATACCGAAAATCTGTAATTTTCTCGGCCCCTGGTGGTCCAGGTCGTTCCTCCTGCACAGATTCATGCGCCAGGGCCTCCTACAAGACAATGCACTTTGATTTATTGCGCTATCTGTAATAGCACCCGAGAAAGCACCATATATATGCTGGATTTTTACATGACTTTGGGAGACGGATACCGAAAATCTGTAATTTTCTCGACCACTGGAGATCCGAGGTCGTTCCTGCTTCACAGATTCATGCGCCAGGGCCTCCTACAGAAAATGCACTTTGATTTATTGCGCTATCTGTAATAGCACCCGAGATATCACCAGATATATGCTGGATTTTTACATGACCTTGGGTGACGGAATCCGATTATCTGTAATTTTCTCGGGCCCTGGTGGTCCGAGGTCGTTCCAGCTGCACAGATTCATGCGCCAGGGCCTCCTGTAGACAATGCACTTTGATATATTGCGCTATCTCTAATAGCACCCGAGATATCACCAGATATATGCCGGATTTTTACATGACCTTGGGTGACGGATACAAATAGTCTGTAATTTTCTCGGCCCCTGGTGGTCCGACGTCGTTCCCGCTGCACAGATTCATGCGCCGGGGCCACCTGCAGATAATTCACTTTGGTTTAGTGCGCTATCTGTAATAGAACCCGAGATATCACCAGATATATATTGGATTTTTCCCCGACCCTGAGTGTCCGGCCCCATGTGTCGGTGGTTTTCTCGGCCCCTGGTGGTCCGAGGTCGTAACCGCTGCACAGGTTCGTGTGGCCAGTGCCTCCTACAGACAATGCACTTTGATTTATTGCGCTATCTCTAATAGCACCCGAGATATCACCAGATATATGCTGGATTTTTACATGACATTGGGTGAGGGATACCGAAAATCTGTAATTTTCTCGGCCCCTGGTGGTCCGAGGTCGTTCCTGCTTCACACATTCATGCACCAGGGCCTCCTGCAGACAATGCACTTTGATTTATTGCGCTATCTCTAATAGTACCCGAGATATCACCAGATATATGCTGGATTTTTACATGACCTTGGGTGACGGATACCGAAAATCTGTAATTTTCTTGGCCCCTGGTGGTCCGACGTCGTTGCTGCTGCACAGATTCATGCGCCAGGGCCTCCTGCAGATAATTCACTTTGGTTTAGTGCGCTATCTGTAACAGCCCCCGAGATATCACCAGATATATATTGGATTTTTCCCTGACCCTGAGTGTCCGGCCCCATGAGACCTCGGGCCACCAGGGGCCGAGAAAACCACCATCTCATGGGGCCGGACACTCAGGGTCAGGCGAAAATCCAATATATATCTGGGGATATCTCGGGTGCAATTAGAGATAGCGCCATAAACCAAAGTGAATTATCTGCAGGAGTCCCTGGCGCATGAATCTGTGCAGCGGGAACGACCTCGTACGACCAGGGGCCGAGAAAACCACCGTCTCACCGGGCCGGACACTCAGGGTCAGGCAAAAATCAAATATATATCTGGTGATATCACGGGTGCTATTACAGATAGCGCAATAAATCAAAGTGCATTGACTGTAGGAGGCCCTGGCGCATGAATCTGGGCAGCGCGATCGACCACGAACAACCAGGAGCCGAGAAAATCACCGTCACATGGGGCCAGACTGTCAGGGTCGGGGAAAAATCCAATATATATCTGGTGATATCTCGGGTGCTATAAGAAATAGCGCAATAAATCAAAGTGCATTGTCTGTAGGAGGCCCTGGCGCATGAACCTGTGCAGCGGGAACGACCTCGGACCACCAGGGGCCGAGAAAACGACCGACTCATGGGGCCGGATACTAAGGGTCAGGGTAAAATCCAATATATATCTCGTGATATCTAGGGTGCTATTACAGATAGCGGAATAAATCGAAGTGCATTGTCTGTAGGAGGCCCTGGCGCATGAATCTGTGCAGCGGGAACGACCTCGGACCACCAGGGGCCGAGAAAACCACCGTCTCATCGGGCCGGACACACAGGGTCAGGCAAAAATCCAATATATATCTGTTGATATCTCGGGTGAAATTAGAGTTAGCTCCATAAACCAAAGTGAATTGTCTGCAGGAGGCCCTGGCGCATGCATCTGTGCAGCGGGAACGACCTCGTACGACCAGGGGCCGAGAAAACCACCGTCTCATGGGGCCGGACACTCTGGGTCAGGCAAAAATCAAATATATATCTGGTGATATCACGGGTGCTATTACAGATAGCGCAATAAATCAAAGTGCATTGACTGTAGGAGGCCCTGGCGCATGAATCTGGGCAGCGCGATCGACCACGAACAACCAGGAGCCGAGAAAATCACCGTCACATGGGGCCAGACTGTCAGGGTCGGGGAAAAATCCAATATATATCTGGTGATATCTCGGGTGCTATAAGAAATAGCGCAATAAATCAAAGTGCATTGTCTGTAGGAGGCCCTGGCGCATGAACCTGTGCAGCGGGAACGACCTCGGACCACCAGGGGCCGAGAAAACGACCGACTCATGGGGCCGGATACTAAGGGTCAGGGTAAAATCCAATATATATCTCGTGATATCTAGGGTGCTATTACAGATAGCGGAATAAATCGAAGTGCATTGTCTGTAGGAGGCCCTGGCGCATGAACCTGTGCAGCGGGTACGACCTCGGACCACCAGGGGCCGAGAAAACCACTGTCTCATGGGGCCGGAGACACAGGGTCGTGGAAAAATACAATATATATCTGGTGATATCTCGCGTGCTAATAGAGATAGCGCAATAAACCAAAGTGAATTATCTGCAGGAGTCCCTGGCCCATGTATCTGTGCAGCGGGTACGGCCTCGGACCACCAGGGGCCGAGAAAACCACCGTCTCATTGGGCCAGACACTCAGGGGCACGGGAAAATCCAATATATATCTAGTGATATCTCGGGTGCTATTACAGATAGCGCAATACATCAAAGTGCATTGCCTGTAGGAGGCCCTGGCGCATGCATCTGTGCAGCGGGAACGACCTCGGACCCCCAGGGGTCGAGAAAACCACCGTCTCATGGGGCCGGACACTCAGGGTCAGGGGAAAATCCAATATATATATGGTGATATCTCGGGTGCTATTACAGATAGCGCAATAAATCAAAGTGCATTGTCTGCAGGAGGCCCTGGCGCATGAATCTGTGCAGCGGGATCGTCCTCGGACCACCAGGGGCCGAGAAAATCACCGTCTCATGGGGCCGGACTGTCAGGGTCAGGGAAAAATTCAATATATATTTGGTGATATCTCGGGTGCTATTAGAGATAGCGCAATAAACCAAAGTGAATTATCTATAGGAGGCCCTGGCGCATGAATCTCTGCAGCGGGAACGACCGCGGACCACCAGGGGCCGAGAAAACCACCGTCTCATGGGGCCGGACACTCAGGGTCAGGGGAAAATCCAATATAAATCTGGTGATATCGCGGGTGCTATTACAGAGAGCGCAATAAATCAAAGTGCATTGTCTGTAGGAGGCCCTGGCGCATGCATCTGCGCAGCGGGATCGACCTCGAACCACCAGGAGCCGAGAAAATCACCGTCTCATGCGGCCGGACTGTCAGGGTCAGGGAAAAATCCAATACATAACTGGTGATATCTCGGGTGCTATTGGAGATAGCGCAATAAATCAAAGTGAATTATCTGCAGGGGGCCCTGGGTCATGAATCTGTGCAGCGGGATCGACCTCGGACAACGAGGGACCGAGAAAACCACCACCTCATGGGGCCGGACACTCAGGGTCAGGGGAAAATCCAATATATATCTAGTGATATCTCGGGCGCTATTACAGATAGCGCAATAAATCAAAGTGCATTGTCTGTAGGATGCCCTGGCGCATGAATCTGTGCAGCGGGATCGACCTCGGTCCACCAGGGGCCGAGAAAACTACAGTCTCATGGGGCCGGACACTCAGGGTCAGGGAAAAATCAAATATATATCTGGTGATATCTCAGGTGCTATTAGAGATATCGCAATAAACCAAAGTGAATTATCTGCAGGGGGCCCTGGGTCATGAATCTGTGCAGCGGGATCGACCTCGGACCACGAAGGACCGAGAAAACCACCACCTCATGGGGCCGGACACTCAGGGTCAGGGGAAAATCCAATATATATCTAGTGATATCTCGGGCCCGATTACAGATAGCGCAATAAATCAAAGTGCATTGTCTGTAGGAGGCCCTGGCGCATGAATCTGTGCAGCGGGATCGACCTCGGTCCACCAGGGGCCGAGAAAACTACAGTCTCATGGGGCCGGACACTCAGGGTCAGGCGAAAATCCAATATATATCTGGGGATATCTCGGGTGCAATTAGAGATAGCGCCATAAACCAAAGTGAATTATCTGCAGGAGTCCCTGGCGCATGAATCTGTGCAGCGGGAACGACCTCGGACCACCAGGGGCCGAGAAAACCACCGTCTCATCGGGCCGGACACTCAGGGTCAGGGAAAAATCCAATATATATCTGTTGATATCTCGGGTGAAATTAGAGTTAGCTCCATAAACCAAAGTGAATTGTCTGCAGGAGGCCCTGGCGCATGCATCTGTGCAGCGGGAACGACCTCGGACGACCAGGGGCCGAGAAAACCACCGTCTCATGGGGCCGGATACTAAGGGTCAGGGTAAAATCCAATATATATCTCGTGATATCTAGGGTGCTATTACAGATAGCGGAATAAATCGAAGTGCATTGTCTGTAGGAGGCCCTGGCGCATGAACCTGTGCAGCGGGTACGACCTCGGACCACCAGGGGCCGAGAAAACCACTGTCTCATGGGGCCGGAGACACAGGGTCGTGGAAAAATACAATATATATCTGGTGATATCTCGCGTGCTAATAGAGATAGCGCAATAAACCAAAGTGAATTATCTGCAGGAGTCCCTGGCCCATGTATCTGTGCAGCGGGTACGGCCTCGGACCACCAGGGGCCGAGAAAACCACCGTCTCATTGGGCCAGACACTCAGGGGCACGGGAAAATCCAATATATATCTAGTGATATCTCGGGTGCTATTACAGATAGCGCAATACATCAAAGTGCATTGCCTGTAGGAGGCCCTGGCGCATGCATCTGTGCAGCGGGAACGACCTCGGACCCCCAGGGGTCGAGAAAACCACCGTCTCATGGGGCCGGACACTCAGGGTCAGGGGAAAATCCAATATATATATGGTGATATCTCGGGTGCTATTACAGATAGCGCAATAAATCAAAGTGCATTGTCTGCAGGAGGCCCTGGCGCATGAATCTGTGCAGCGGGATCGTCCTCGGACCACCAGGGGCCGAGAAAATCACCGTCTCATGGGGCCGGACTGTCAGGGTCAGGGAAAAATTCAATATATATTTGGTGATATCTCGGGTGCTATTAGAGATAGCGCAATAAACCAAAGTGAATTATCTATAGGAGGCCCTGGCGCATGAATCTGTGCAGCGGGAACGACCGCGGACCACCAGGGGCCGAGAAAACCACCGTCTCATGGGGCCGGACACTCAGGGTCAGGGGAAAATCCAATATAAATCTGGTGATATCGCGGGTGCTATTACAGAGAGCGCAATAAATCAAAGTGCATTGTCTGTAGGAGGCCCTGGCGCATGAATCTGTGCAGCGGGATCGACCTCTGACCACGAGGGACCGAGAAAACAATCGACACATGGGGCCGGACTGTCAGTGTCAAGGAAAAATCCAATATATATCTGGTGATATCTCTGGTGCTATTAGAGATAGCGCAATAAATCAAAGTGAATTATCTGCAGGGGGCCCTGGGTCATGAATCTGTGCAGCGGGATCGACCTCGGACAACGAGGGACCGAGAAAACCACCACCTCATGGGGCCGGACACTCAGGGTCAGGGGAAAATCCAATATATATCTAGTGATATCTCGGGCGCTATTACAGATAGCGCAATAAATCAAAGTGCATTGTCTGTAGGAGGCCCTGGCGCATGAATCTGTGCAGCGGGATCGACCTCGGTCCACCAGGGGCCGAGAAAACTACAGTCTCATGGGGGCGGACACTCAGGGTCAGGCGAAAATCCAATATATATCTGGGGATATCTCGGGTGCAATTAGAGATAGCGCCATAAACCAAAGTGAATTATCTGCAGGAGTCCCTGGCGCATGAATCTGTGCAGCGGGAACGACCTCGGACCACCAGGGGCCGAGAAAACCACCGTCTCATCGGGCCGGACACTCAGGGTCAGGGAAAAATCCAATATATATCTGTTGATATCTCGGGTGAAATTAGAGTTAGCTCCATAAACCAAAGTGAATTGTCTGCAGGAGGCCCTGGCGCATGCATCTGTGCAGCGGGAACGACCTCGGACGACCAGGGGCCGAGAAAACCACCGTCTCATGGGGCCGGACACTCAGGGTCAGGCGAAAATCAAATATATATCTGGTGATATCACGGGTGCTATTACAGATAGCGCAATAAATCAAAGTGCATTGACTGTAGGAGGCCCTGGCGCATGAATCTGGGTAGCGCGATCGACCACGAACAACCAGGAGCCGAGAAAATCACCTTCACATGGGGCCAGACTGTCAGGGTCGGGGAAAAATCCAATATATATCTGGTGATATCTCGTGTGCTATAAGAAATAGCGCAATAAATCAAAGTGCATTGTCTGTAGGAGGCCCTGGCGCATGAACCTGTGCAGCGGGAACGACCTCGGACCACCAGGGGCCGAGAAAACGACCGACTCATGGGGCCGGATACTAAGGGTCAGGGTAAAATCCGATATATATCTCGTGATATCTAGGGTGCTATTACAGATAGCGGAATAAATCGAAGTGCATTGTCTGTAGGAGGCCCTGGCGCATGAACCTGTGCAGCGGGTACGACCTCGGACCACCAGGGGCCGAGAAAACCACTGTCTCATGGGGCCGGAAACACAGGGTCGTGGAAAAATACAATATATATCTGGTGATATCTCGCGTGCTATTAGAGATAGCGCAATAAACCAAAGTGAATTGTCTGCAGGAGTCCCTGGCCCATGTATCTGTGCAGCGGGTACGGCCTCGGACCACCAGGGGCCGAGAAAACCACCGTCTCATTGGGCCGGACACTCAGGGGCACGGGAAAATCCAATATATATCTGGTGATATCTCGGGTGCTATTACAGATAGCGCAATAAATCGGAGTGCATTGTCTGCAGGAGGCCCTGACACATGAATCTATGCAGCGGGTTCGCCCTCGGACCACCAGGGGCCGAAAAAACCACCGGCACATGGGGCCGGACACTCAGGGTCGGGGAAAAATTCAATATATATCTGTTGATATCTCGGGTGCTGTCAGAGATAGCGCAATAAATCAAAGTGCATTGTCTGTAGGAGGCCCTGTCGCATGTGTCTGTGCAGCGGGAACGACCTCGGACCACCAGGCGCCGAGAAAACAACCGTCTCATGGGGCCGGACACTCAGTGTCAGGGGAAAATCCAATATATATCTAGTGATATCTCGGGTGCTATTACAGATAGCGCAATAAATCAAAGTGCATTGCCTGTAGGAGGCCCTGACACATGAATCTATGCAGCGGGATCGTCCTCGGACCACCAGGGGCCGAGAAAATCACCGTCTCATGGGGCCGGACTGTCAGGGTCAGGGAAAAATTCAATATATATTTGGTGATATCTCGGGTGCTATTAGAGATAGCGCAATAAACCAAAGTGAATTATCTATAGGAGGCCCTGGCGCATGAATCTGTGCAGCGGGAACGACCGCGGACCCCCAGGGGCCGAGAAAACCACCGTCTCATGGGGCCGGACACTCAGGGTCAGGGGAAAATCCAATATAAATCTGGTGATATCGCGGGTGCTATTACAGAGAGCGCAATAAATCAAAGTGCATTGTCTGTAGGAGGCCCTGGCGCATGAATCTGTGCAGCGGGATCGACCTCTGACCACGAGGGACCGAGAAAACAATCGACACATGGGGCCGGACTGTCAGTGTCAAGGAAAAATCCAATATATATCTGGTGATATCTCTGGTGCTATTAGAGATAGCGCAATAAATCAAAGTGCATTGTCTGTAGGAGGCCCTGGCGCATGCATCTGCGCAGCGGGATCTACCTCGAACCACCAGGAGCCGAGAAAATCACCGTCTCATGCGGCCGGACTGTCAGGGTCAGGGAAAAATCCAATACATAACTGGTGATATCTCGTGTGCTATTAGAGATAGCGCAATAAACCAAAGTGAATTATCTGCAGGGGGCCCTGGGTCATGAATCTGTGCAGCGGGATCGACCTCGGACCACGAGGGACCGAGAAAACCACCACCTCATGGGGCCGGACACTCAGGGTCAGGGGAAAATCCAATATATATCTAGTGATATCTCGGGCGCTATTACAGATAGCGCAATAAATCAAAGTGCATTGTCTGTAGGAGGCCCTGGCGCATGAATCTGTGCAGCGGGATCGACCTCGGTCCACCAGGGGCCGAGAAAACTACAGTCTCATGGGCCCGGACACTCAGGGTCAGGGAAAAATCCAATATATATCTGGTGATATCTCGGGTGCTATTAGAGATAGCGCAATAAATCAAAGTGCATTGTCTGTAGGTGGCACTGGCGAATGAATGTGTGCAGCAGGAACGACCTCGGACCACCAGGCGCCGAGATAATTACAGATATTCGGAGTCCGACACCCAAGGTCATGTAAAAATCCAGCATATATCTAGTGATATCTCTGGCGCTATTACAGATAGCGCAATAAATCAAAGTGCATTGTCTGTAGGAGGCCCTGACGCATGAATCTGTGCAGCGGGAACGACCTCGGACCACCAGGGGCCGAGAAAACCACAGTCTCATGGGGCCGGACACTCAGGGTCAGGGGAAAATCCAATATATATCTGGTGATATCTCGGGTGCTATTAGAGATAGCTCAATAAATAAAAGTGCATTATCTGTAGGAGGCCCTGGCGCATGAATCTGTGAAGCGGGAACGACCTCGGGCCACTAGGGGCCGAGAAAACCACCGTCTCATGGCGCCGGACACTCAGGGTCGGTTGAAAAATTCAATATATATCTGGTGATATCTCGGGTGCTCTTACAGAGAGCGCACTAAACCAAAGTGAATTATCTGCAGGAGGCCCTGGCGCATGAATCTGTGCAGCAGGAAGGACCTCGGACAACCAGGGGTCGAGAAAACCACCGACGCATGGGGCCGGATACTAAGGGTCAGGGTAAAATCCAATATATATCTTGTGATATCTCGGGTGTTATTAGAGATAGCGCTATAAACCAAAGTGCATTGTCTGCAGGAGGCCCTGGCGCATGAATCTCTGCAGCAGCAACGACGTCGGACCACCAGGGGCCAAGAAAATTACAGATTTTCGGTATCCGTCACCCAAGGTCAAGTAAAAATCCAGCATATATCTGGTGATATCTCGGGTGCTATTAGAGATTGCGCAATAAATCAAAGTGCATTGTCTGCAGGAGTCCCTGGCGCATGAACCTGTGCAGCGGTATCTACCTCGGACCACCAGGATCCGAGAAAATCACCGTCTCATGGGGCCGGACACACAGGGTCAGGGGAAAATCCAATATATATCTGGTGATATCTCGGGTGCTATTACAGATAGCGCAATAAATCAAAGTGCATTGTCTGTAGGAGGCACTGGCGAATGAATCTGTGCAGCAGGAACGACCTCGGACCACCAGGGGCCGAGAAAACCACCGTCTCATGGGGCCGGACACTCAGGGTCAGGGAAAAATCCAATATATATCTGGTGATATTTCGGGTGCTATTAGAGATAGCGCAATAAACCAAAGTGAATTATCTGCAGGTAGCCCTGGTGCATGAATCTGTGCCGCGGGACAGACCTAGGACCACCAGGGGCCGAGAAAACCATCGACACATGCGGCCGGATACTAAGGGTCAGGGTAAAAACCAATATATATCTGGTGATATCTCGGGTGCTATTAGAGATAGCGCAATAAACCAAAGTGCATTGTCTGCAGGCGGCTCTGGCGCATGAATCTGTGCAGCGGGAACGACCTCGGACCACCAGGGGCCGAGAAAACCACCGTCTCATGAGGCCGTACTGTCAGGGTCAGGGAGAGATCCAATATATATCTGGTGATATCTCGGGTGCTATTAGAGATAGCGCGATACATCAAAGTGAATTATCTGCAGGAGGCCCTGGCGCATGAATCTGTGCAGCAGGAAGGACCTCGGACCACCAGGGGCCGAGAAAATTACAGATTTTCGGTATCCGTCACCAAAGGTCATGTAAAAATCCAGTATATGCCTGGTTATATCTCGGGTGCTATTAGAGATAGCGCAATAAATCAAAGTGCATTCTCCGTATGAGGCCCTTGCGCATGTATCTGTGCCGCGGGACCGACCTCGGACCACCAGGGGTCGAGAAAACCACCGACGCATGGGGCCGGATACTAAGGGTCAGGGTAAAATCCAATATATATCTGGTGATATCTCGGGTGTTATTAGAGATAGCGCAATAAACCAAAGTGCATTGTCTGCAGGAGGCCCTGGTGCATGAATCTGTGCAGCGGCAACGACCTAGGACCACCAGGGACCGAGAAAACCACCGACACATGGGGCCGGACACTCAGGGTCAGGGAAAAATCCAATATATATCTGGTGATATCTCGGGTGTTATTAGAGATAGCGCAATAAACCAAAGTGAATTGTCTGCAAGAGGCCCTGGCGCATGAATCTGTGCAGAGGGAACGATCTGGCACCACCAGGGGCCGAGAAAACCACCGTTCCATGGGGCCGGACTGTCAGGGTCAGGGAAAAATCCATTATATATCTGGTGATATCTCGGGTGCTATTAGAGATAGCGCGATAAATCAAAGTGCATTGTCTGCAGGAAGCCCTGGCGCATGCATCTGTGCAGCGGGAACGACCTCGGTCGACCAGAGGCCGAGAAAACCACCGTCTCATGGGGCCGGACACTCAGGGTCAGGGAAAAATCAAATATACATCTGGTGATATCTCGGGTGCTATTACAGACAGCGCAATAAATGAAAGTGCATTGTCTGTAGGAGTCCCTGGCGCATGAATCTGTGCAGCGGGAACGACCTCGGACCACCAGGGCCCGAGAAAACCGCCGTCTCATGGGGCCGTACACTCAGGGTCAGGGAAAAATCCAATATACATCTGGTGATATCTCGGGTGCTATTACATATAGCGCAATAATACAAAGTGAATTATCTGCAGGAGGCCCTGGCGCATGAATCTGTGCAGCGGGAACGACCTCGGACCACCAGGGTCCGAGAAAACCACCGTCTCATGGGGCCGGACACTCAGTGTCGGGGAAAAATCCAATATATATCTGGTGATATCTCGGGTGCTATTACAGATAGCGCAATAAATCAAAGTGAATTATCTGCAGGACGCGCTGGGGCATGCATCTGTGCAGCGGGATCGACCTCGGACCACCAGGGGCCGAGAAAACCACCGTTTCATGGGGCCGGTCACTCAGGGTCGGGGAAAAATCCAATATATATCTGGTGATATCTCGGGTGCTGTTACAGATAGCGCAAAAAATCAAAGTGCATTGTCTGCAGGAGGCCCTGGTGCATGAATCTCTGCAGCAGCAACGACGTCGGACCACCAGGGGCCAAGAAAATTACAGATTTTCGGTATCCGTCACCCAAGGTCAGGTAAAAATCCAGCATATATCTGGTGATATCTCGGGTGCTATTAGAGATAGCGCAATAAGTCAAAGTGCATTGTCTGTAGGAGTCCCTGGCGCATGAACCTGTGCAGCGGTATCTACCTCGGACCACCAGGATCCGAGAAAATCACCGTCTCATGGGGCCGGACACACAGGGTCAGGGGAAAATCCAATATATATCTGGTGATATCTCGGGTGCAATTACAGATAGCGCAATAAACCAAACTGAATTGTCTGCAGGAAGCCCTGGCGAATGAATATGCTCAGCGGGAACGACCTCGGATCACCATGGTCCGAGAAAACCAGCGTCTCATGGGGCCGGACACCAAGGGGCAGGGTAAAATCCAATATATATCTGGTGATATCTCGGGTGCTATTAGAGATAGCGCAATAAATCAACATGCATTGCCCGCTGGGGGCCCTTGCGCATGAATCTGTGCAGCAGGAATGACCTCGGACCACCAGGGGCCGAGAAAACCACCGTCTCATGGGGCCGGACACTCAGGGTCAGGGAAAAATCCAATATATATCTGGTGATATCTTGGGTGCTATTAGAGATAGTGCAATAAATCAACGTGCATTGTTCGTGGGAGGTTCTTGCGCATGAATCTGTGCAGCAGGAAGGACCCGGGACCACCAGGGGCCGAGAAAATTACAGATTTTCGGTGTCCGTCACCCAAGGTCATGTAAAAATCCAGCATATATCTGCTGATATCTCGGGTGCTATTAGAGATAGCGCACTAAATCAAAGTGCATCATCTGTAGGAGGCCCTGGCGCATGAATCTGTGCAGCGGGGTCAACCTCGGACCACCAGGGGCCGAGAAAACCACCGACACATGGCGCCCGACACTCGGGGTCGGGGAAAAATCCAATATAAATCTGGTGATATCTCAGGTGCTATTACAGACAACGCAATAAACCAAAGTGCATTATCTGTAGGAGGCCCTGGCGCATGAATCTGTGCAGCGGGATCGACCTCGGACCGCCAGGGGCCGAGAAAACCACCGACACATTGGGCCGGGCACTCGGGGTCAGGGAAGAATCCAATATATATCTGGTGACATCACGGGTGCTCTTACAGATAGCGCACTAAACCAAAGTGAATTATCTGCAGGAGGCCCTGGCGCATGAATCTGTGCAGCAGGAATGACCTCGGACGACCAGGGGCCGAGAAAATTACAGATATTCGGAATCCGTCTCCCAAGGTCATGTAAAAATCCAGCATGTATCTGGTGATATCTCGGGTTCTATTACAGATAGCGCAATAAATCAACGTGCATTGTCTGTAGGAAGCCCTGGCGCATGAATCAGTGCAGCAGGAACCACCTCGGACCACCAGGGGCCGAGAAAATTACAGATTTTCTGTATCCGTCACCCAATGTCATGTAAAAATCCAGCATATATCTGGTGATATCTCGGGTGCTATTAGAGATAGCGCAATAAATCAAAGTGCATTGTCTGCAGCAGGCCCTGGCGCATGAACATGTGCAGCGGGAACGACCTCGGACCACTAGGGTCCGAGAAAACCACCGTCTCATGGGGCCGGACACTCAAAGTCGGGGAAAAATCCAATATATATCTGGTGATATCTCGGGTGCTATAACAGATAGCGCAATAAATCAAAGTGCATTGTCTGTAGGAGGCCCTGGCGCATGAATCAGTGCAGCAGGAACCACCTCGGACGACCAGGGGCCGAGAAAATTACAGATTTTCGGTATCCGTCACCCAATGTCATGTAAAAATCCTGCATATATCTGGTGATATCTCGGGTTCTATTACAGATAGCGCAATAAATCAAAGTGCATTGTCTGCCGGAAGCCCTGGCGCATGAATCTGTGCAGCGAGAACGACCTCGGACCACGAGGGGCCGCGAAAACCACCGCCTCATGGGGCCGGACACTCAGGGTCAGGGGAAAATCCAATATAAATCTGGTGATATCGCGGGTGCTATTACAGAGAGCGCAATAAATCAAAGTGCATTGTCTGTAGGAGGCCCTGGCGCATGAATCTGTGCAGCGGGATCGACCTCTGACCACGAGGGACCGAGAAAACAATCGACACATGGGGCCGGACTGTCAGTGTCAAGGAAAAATCCAATATATATCTGGTTATATCTCGGGTGCTATTAGAGATAGCGCAATAAATCAAAGTGCATTGTCTGTAGGAGGCCCTGGCGCATGCATCTGCGCAGCGGGATCGACCTCGAACCACCAGGAGCCGAGAAAATCACCGTCTCATGCGGCCGGACTGTCAGGGTCAAGGAAAAATCCAATACATAACTGGTGATATCTCGGGTGCTATTGGAGATAGCGCAATAAATCAAAGTGAATTATCTGCAGGGGGCCCTGGGTCATGAATCTGTGCAGCGGGATCGACCTCGGACCACGAGGGACCGAGAAAACCACCACTTCATGGGGCCGGACACTCAGGGTCAGGGGAAAATCCAATATATATCTAGTGATATCTCGGGCGCTATTACAGATAGCGCAATAAATCAAAGTGCATTGTCTGTAGCAGGCCCTGGCGCATGAATCTGTGCAGCGGGATCGACCTCGGTCCACCAGGGGCCGAGAAAACTACAGTCTCATGGGGCCGGACACTCAGGGTCAGGGAAAAATCCAATATATATCTGGTGATATCTCGGGTGCTATTAGAGATAGCGCAATAAATCAAAGTGCATTGTCTGTAGGTGGCACTGGCGAATGAATGTGTGCAGCAGGAACGACCTCGGACCACCAGGCGCCGAGATAATTACAGATATTCGGAGTCCGACACCCAAGGTCATGTAAAAATCCAGCATATATCTAGTGATATCTCTGGCGCTATTACAGATAGCGCAATAAATCAAAGTGCATTGTCTGTAGGAGACCCTGGCGCATGAATCTGTGCAGCGGGAACGACCTCGGGCAAACAGGAGCCGAGAAAACCACAGTCTCATGTGGCCGGACACGCAGGGTCAGGGGAAAATCCAATATATATCTGGTGATATCACGGGTGCTATTAGAGATAGGGCAATAAACCAAAGTGCATTGTCTGTAGGAGGCCCTGGCGCATGAATCTGTGCAGCGGGAACGACCTCGGACCACCAAGGGCCGAGAAAACCACAGTCTCATGGGGCCGGACACTCAGGGTCAGGGGAAAATCCAATATATATCTGGTGATATCTCGGGTGCTATTAGAGATAGCTCAATAAATAAAAGTGCATTATCTGTAGGAGGCCCTGGCGCATGAATCTGTGCAGCGGGAACGACCTCGGGCCACCAGGAGCCGAGAAAACCACAGTCTCATGTGGCCGGACACGTAGGGTCAGGGTAAAATCCAATATATATCTGGTGATATCTCGGGTGCTTTTAGAGATAGCGCAATAAACCTAAGTGAATTATCTGCAGGAGGCCCTGGCCCATGAATCTGTGCAGCAGGAACGACCTCGGACCTCCAGGGGCCGAGAAAATTACAGATATTCGGAATCCGTCACCCAAGGTCATGTAAAAATCAAGCATATATCTGGTGATATCTCGGGTACTATTAGAGATAGCGCGATAAATCAAAGTGAATTATCTGCAGGAGGCCCTGGCGCATGCATCTGTGCAGCGGGAACGACCTCGGACCACTAGGGGCCGAGAAAACCACCGTCTCATGGCGCCGGACACTCAGGGTCGGTTGAAAAATTCAATATATATCTGGTGATATCTCGGGTGCTCTTACAGAGAGCGCAGTAAACCAAAGTGAATTATCTGCAGGAGGCCCTGGCGCATGAATCTGTGCAGCAGGAAGGACCTCGGACCACCAGGGGTCGAGAAAACCACCGACGCATGGGGCCGGATACTAAGGGTCAGGGTAAAATCCAATATATATCTGGTGATATCTCGGGTGTTATTAGAGATAGCGCAATAAACCAAAGCGAATTGTCTGCAAGAGGCCCTGGCGCATGAATCTGTGCAGAGGGAACGACCTCGCACCACCAGGCGCCGTGAAAACCACCGTTTCATGGGGCCGGACACTCAGGGTCGGGGAAAAATCCAATATATATCTGGTGATATTTCGGGTGCTATTAGAGATAGCGCAATAAACCAAAGTGAATTATCTGCAGGTAGCCCTGGTGCATGAATCTGTGCCGCGGGACAGACCTAGGACCACCAGGGGCCGAGAAAACCATCGACACATGCGGCCGGATACTAAGGGTCAGGGTAAAAACCAATATATATCTGGTGATATCTCGGGTGCTATTAGAGATAGCGCAATAAACGAAAGTGCATTGTCTGCAGGCGGCTCTGGCGCATGAATCTGTGCAGCGGGAACGACCTAGGACCACCAGGGGCCGAGAAAACCACCGTCTCATGAGGCCGTACTGTCAGGGTCAGGGAGAGATCCAATATATATTTGGTGATATCTCGGGTGCTATTAGAGATAGCGCGATACATCAAAGTGAATTATCTGCAGGAGGCCCTGGTGCATGAATCTGTGCCGCGGGACAGACCTAGGACCACCAGGGGCCGAGAAAACCATCGACACATGCGGCCGGATACTAAGGGTCAGGGTAAAAACCAATATATATCTGGTGATATCTCGGGTGCTATTAGAGATAGCGCAATAAACCAAAGTGCATTGTCTGCAGGCGGCTCTGGCGCATGAATCTGTGCAGCGGGAACGACCTAGGACCACCAGGGGCCGAGAAAACCACCGTCTCATGAGGCCGTACTGTCAGGGTCAGGGAGAGATCCAATATATATCTGGTGATATCTCGGGTGCTATTAGAGATAGCGCGATACATCAAAGTGAATTATCTGCAGGAGGCCCTGGCGCATGAATCTGTGCAGCGGCAACGACCTCGGACCACCAGGGGCCGAGAAAACCACCGACACATGGGGCCGGACACTCAGGGTCAGGGAAAAATCCAATATATATCTGGTGATATCTCGGGTGTTATTAGAGATAGCGCAATAAACCAAAGTGAATTGCCTGCAAGAGGCCCTGGCGCATGAATCTGTGCAGAGGGAACGATCTCGCACCACCAGGAGCCGAGAAAACCACCGTTTCATGGGGCCGGACTGTCTGGGTCAGGGAAAAATCCATTATATATCTGGTGATATCTCGGGTGCTATTAGAGATAGCGCGATAAATCAAAGTGCATTGTCTGCAGGAAGCCCTGGCGCATGCATCTGTGCAGCGGGAACGACCTCGGTCGACCAGGGGCCGAGAAAACCACCGTCTCATGGAGCCGGACACTCAGGGTCAGGGAAAAATATAATATATATCTGGTGATATCTCGGGTGCTATTACAGACAGCGCAATAAATGAAAGTGCATTGTCTGTAGGAGTCCCTGGCGCATGAATCTGTGCAGCGGGAACGACCTCGGACCACCAGGGCCCGAGAAAACCGCCGTCTCATGGGGCCGTACACTCAGGGTCAGGGAAAAATCCAATATACATCTGGTGATATCTCGGGTGCTATTACATATAGCGCAATAATACAAAGTGAATTATCTGCAGGAGGCCCTGGCGCATGAATCTGTGCAGCGGGAACGACCTCGGACCACCAGGAGCCGAGAAAATCACCGTCTCATGGGGCCGGACTGTCAGGGTCAGGGAAAAATAAAATATATATCTGGTGATATCTCGGGTGCTGTTAGAGATAGCGCGATAATTCAATGTGCATTGTCTATAGGCGGCACTGGCGAATGAATCTGTGCAGCAGGAACGACCTCGGACATCCAGGGGCCGAGAAAATTACAGATATTCGGAATCCGTCACCCAAGGTCATGTAAAAATCCAGCATATATCTGGTGACATCTCGGGTGCTATTACAGATCGCGCAATAAACCAAAGTGCATTGTCTGTAGGCGGCCCTGGCGCATGAATCTGTGCAGCGGGAACGACCTCGGACCACCAGGGGCCGAGAGAACCACCGTCTCATGGGGCCGAACACTAAGGGTCGGGGAAAAATCCGATATATATCTGGTGATATCTCGGGTGCTATTAGAGATAGCTCAATAAATAAAAGTGCATTATCTGTAGGAGGCCCTGGCGCATGAATCTGTGCAGCGGGAACGACCTCGGGCAACCAGGAGCCGAGAAAACCGCAGTCTCATGTGGCCGGACACTCAGGGTCAGGGGAAAATCCAATATATATCTGGTGATATTTCGGGTGCTATTAGAGATAGCGCAATAAACCAAAGTGAATTATCTGCAGGTAGCCCTGGTGCATGAATCTGTGCCGCGGGACAGACCTAGGACCACCAGGGGCCGAGAAAACCATCGACACATGCGGCCGGATACTAAGGGTCAGGGTAAAAACCAATATATATCTGGTGATATCTCGGGTGCTATTAGAGATAGCGCAATAAACCAAAGTGCATTGTCTGCAGGCGGCTCTGGCGCATGAATCTGTGCAGCGGGAACGACCTAGGACCACCAGGGGCCGAGAAAACCACCGTCTCATGGGGCCGAACACTAAGGGTCGGGGAAAAATCCGATATATATCTGGTGATATCTCGGGTGCTATTAGAGATAGCTCAATAAGTAAAAGTGCATTATCTGTAGGAGGCCCTGGCGCATGAATCTGTGCAGCGGGAACGACCTCGGGCAACCAGGAGCCGAGAAAACCGCAGTCTCATGTGGCCGGACACTCAGGGTCAGGGGAAAATCCAATATATATCTGGTGATATCTCGGGTGCTTTTAGAGATAGCGCAATAAACCTAAGTGAATTATCTGCAGGAGGCCCTGGCGCATGAATCTGTGCAGCAGGAACGACCTCGGACATCCAGGGGCCGAGAAAATTACAGATATTCGGAATCCGTCACCCAAGGTCATGTAAAAATCCAGCATATATCTGGTGATATCTCGGGTACTATTAGAGATAGCGCGATAAATCAAAGTGAATTATCTGCAGGAGGCCCTGGCGCATGAATATGTGCAGCGGGAACGACCTCGGATCACCAGGGGCCGAGAAATCCACCATCCCATGGGGCCGGACAATCAGGGTCAGGGGAATATCCAATATATATCTGGTCCTGTCTCGGGTGCTATTACAGATAGCGCAATAAACCAAAGTGCTTTGTGTGCGGGAGGCCCTGGCGCATGAATCTGTGCAGCGGCAACCACCTCGGACCACCAGGGGCCGAGAAGACCACGGACACGTGGGTCCGGACACTCAGGGTCAGAGAAAAATCCATTACATATCTGGTGATATCTCGGGTGCTATTAGAGATAGCGCGATAAATCAAAGTGCATTGTCTGCAGGAAGCCCTGGCGCATGATTCTGTGCAGCGGGAACGACCTCGGACCACGAGGGGCCGAGAAAACCACCGTCTCTTGGCGCCGGACACTCAGGGTCAAGGGAAAATCCAATATATATCTGGTGATATCTCGGGTGCTATTACAGATAGCGCAATAAATCAAAGTGCATTGTCTGCGGGAGGCCCTGGCGCATGAATCTGTGCAGCGGGAACGACCTCGGACCACGATGGGCCGAGAAAACCACCGTCTCTTGGCGCCGGACACTCAGGGTCGGGGAAAAATCCAATATATATCTGGTGATATCTCGGGTGCTAGTAGAGATAGCGCAATAAACCAAAGTGAATTATCTGCAGGAGGACCTGGCGCATGAATCTGTGAAGCGGGAACGACCTCGGACCACCAGGGGCCGAGAAAACCACCGTCTCATGGGGCCGGACACTCAGGGTCAGGGAAAATCCAATATATATCTGGTGATATCTCGGGTTCTATTACAGATAGCGCGATAAATCAAAGTGCATTATCTGCAGGAGGCCCTGGCGCATGAATCTGTGAATAAGGAACGACCTCAGCCCTCCAGGGGCCGAGAAACTTACAGATTTTCGGTGTCCGTCACCCAAAGTCATGTAAAAATCCAGCATATATATGGTGCTTTCTAGGGTGCTATTACAGATAGAGCAATAAATCAAAGTGCATTGTCTGTCGGAGGCCCTGTCGCATGAATCTGTGCAGCGGGAACGACCTCGGACCACCAGGGGCCGAGAAAACCACCGTCTCATGAGGCCGTACTGTCAGGGTCAGGGAGAGATCCAATATATATCTGGTGATATCTCGGGTGCTATTAGAGATAGCGCAATAAACCAAAGTGAATTATCTGCAGGAGGCCCTGGCGCATGATTCTGTGCAGCGGGAACGACCTCGGACCACCAGGGGCCGAGAAAATCACCGTCTCATGGGGCCGGACTGTCAGGGTCAGGGAAAAATCCAATATATATCTGGAGATATCTCGGGTGCAATTAGAGATAGCGCAATAAATCAAAGTGCATTGTCTGTGGGAGGCACTGGCGAATGTATCTGTGCAGCAGGAACTACCTCGGACAACCAGGGGCCGAGAAAATTACAGATATTCGGAATCCGTCACCCAAGGTCATGTAAAAATCCAGCATATATCTGGTGATATCTCGGGTGCTATTACAGATAGCGCAATAAACCAATGTGAATTGTCTGCAGGAGGCCCTGGCGCATGAATCTGTGGAGCGGGAACGACCTCGGACCACCAGGGGCCGAGAAAATCACCGTCTCATGGGGCCGGACTGTCAGGGTCAGGGAAAAACCCCATATATATCTGGTGATATCTCGGGTGCTATTAGAGATAGCGCAATAAATCAAAGTGCATTGTTTTATTAGTTTTATATAGTTTTATATAGTTTTATATAGTTTTATATAGTTTTATATAGTTTTATACAGTTTTATGTAGTTCTGTATAGTTTTATATAGTTTTATATAGTTTTATATAGTTTTATATAGTTTTATATAGTTTTATATATTTTTAAGTAGTTTTATATAGTATATATAGTTTCATACATTTTTATATGGCTTTATATAGTATTATATAGTTCTATATAGTTTTACTCGTTTTATATATTTTTATATAGTTTTATATAGTTTTATGTAGTTTTATATAGTTTTATATAGTTTTATATAGTTCTATATAGTTTTATAGAGTTTCATATAGTTTTATATAGTTTTATTAGTTTTATATAGTTTTATATAGTTTTTTATAGTTTTATTTGTTTTATATCGTTTTATGTAGTTTTATACAGTTTTATGTGGTTTTATATAGTTTTATATAGTTTTATATAGTTTTGTTAGTTTTATTAGTTTTATATTGTTTTATATAGCTTTGTACAGTTTTATATAGTTTTATATAGTTTTGTTAGTTTTATATAGTTTTATATAGTTTTGTTAGTTTTATATAGCTTTATATAGTGTTATATAGTTTTATATCGTTAAATTTGTTTTATATCGTGTTATATAGTTTTGTATAGTTTTATATAGTTTTATATAGTTTTGTTTGTTTTATGTAGTTTTATATAGTTTTATATTGTTTTATATAGTTTTATATAGTTTTATGTAGTTTTATATAGTTTTATATAGTATTGTTAGTTTTATATAGTTTTATATAGTGTTATATAGTTTTATATAGTTTTATTAGTATTACATAGTTTTATATAGTTTTATATAGTTTTATATAGTGTTATATAGTTTTATATAGTTTTATTAGTTTTATATCATGTTATATAGTTTTATGTAGTTTTATACAGTTTTAGATAGTTTAATATAGTTTTATATAGTTTTATTAGTTTTATATAGTTTAATAAGGTTTTGTTAGTTTTATATAGTTTTATATAGTGTTATATTGTTTCATATAGTTTTGTTAGTTTTATATAGTGTTATATAGTATTATATAGTTTTATACAGTTTTATATAGTTTTATATAGTTTTATGTAGTTTTATATAGTTTTAGAGAGTTTTATAGAGTTTCATATTGTTTTATATAGTTTTATATAGTTTTGTTAGTTTTATATAGTTTTATATAGTTTTATATAGTTTTATATAGTTTTATATAGTTTTATAGAGTTTTACATAGTTTTATATAGTTTTATATAGTTTTGTTAGTTTTATATAGTTTTATATAGTTTTATATAGTTTTATATAGTTTTATATAGTTTTATATAGTTTTATATAGTATTATATAGTTTTATATAGTTTTATATAGTTTTATGTAGTTTTATACAGTTTTAGAGAATTTTATATAGTTTTATATAGTTTTATATAGTTTTGTTAGTTTTATATAGTGTTATATAGTATTATATAGTTTTATATAGTTTTATATAGTTTTATATAGTGTTATATAGTTTTATATAGTTTTATTACTTTTATATCGTGTTATATAGTTTTATATAGTTTTATATAGTTTTAAATAGTTTTATATAGTTTTATATAGTTTTATATAGTTTTGTTAGTTTTATATAGTTTTGTTAGTTTTATATAGTTTCATATAGTTTTATATAGTTTTATATAGTTTTCTTACTTTTGTATAGTTTTATATAGTTTTGAAAGCTTTATATTGTTTTATATAGTTTCCTATAGTTTTATATAGTTTTATATAGTTTTATGTAGTTTTATATAGGTTTATACAGTTTTAGATAGTTTAATATAGTTTTATATAGTTTTATTAGCTTTGTATAGTTTAATATAGTTTTGTTAGTTCCATATATAGTTTTATATAGTGTTATATTGTTTCATATAGTTTTGTAAGTTTTATATAGTTTTATATAGTTTTATATAGTTTTATATAGTGTTATATAGTATTATATAGTCTTGTTAGCGTTATATAGTTTTATATAGTTTTATATGGTTTTATAAAGTTTTATTAGTTTCATAGAGTTTTATATAGTTTTGTATAGTTTTATATAGTTTTATATAGTTTTATATAGTTTTATATAGTTCTATATAGTTTTATATAGTTTTATATAGTTTTATATAGTTTTATATATTTTTATATAGTTTTATGTAGTTTTATATAGTCTTAGAGAGTTTCATATAGTTTTATATAGTTTTATATAGTATTATATAGTTTTATATAGTTTCATATAGTTTTATATAGTGTTACATAGTTTTATATAGTTTTATTACTTTTATATCGTGTTATATAGTTTTATATAGTTTTATATAGTTTTAAATAGTTTTATATAGTTTTATATAGTTTTATATAGTTTTATATAGTTTTATGTAGTTTTATATAGTTTTAGAGAGTTTTCTTACTTTTTTATAGTTTTATATTGTTTTGATAGCTTTATATTGTTTTATATAGTTTCCTATAGTTTTATATAGTTTTATATAGTTTTATGTAGTTTTATATAGGATTATACAGTTTTAGATAGTTTAATATAGTTTTATATAGTTTTATTAGTTTTATATAGTTTAATAAGGTTTTGTTAGTTTTATATAGTTTTATATAGTGTTATATTGTTTCATATAGTTTTGTTAGTTTTATATAGTGTTATATAGTATTATATAGTTTTATACAGTTTTATATAGTTTTATATAGTTTTATGTAGTTTTATATAGTTTTATATAGTTTTATATAGTTTTGTTAGTTTTATATAGTTTTATATAGTGTTATATAGTGTCATATAGTTTCATTAGTTTTATATAGTTTTGTTAGTTTTATATAGTTTTATATAGTGTTATATAGTTTTATATAGTTTTATATTGTACTATATAGATTTATATAGTTTTATGAGTTTTATATAGTTTTATATAGTTTTGTTAGTTTTATATAGTTTTATATAGTTTTAGAGAGTTTTATAGAGTTTCATATTGTTTTATATAGTTTTATATAGTTTTGTTAGTTTTATATAGTTTTATATAGTTTTATATAGTTTTATATAGTTTTATATAGTTTTATAGAGTTTTACATAGTTTTATATAGTTTTATATAGTTTTGTTAGTTTTATATAGTTTTATATAGTTCTATATAGTTTTATATAGTTTTATATAGTTTTATACAGTATTATATAGTTTTATGTAGCTTTATATAGTTTTAGAGAGTTTTATATAGTTTTATATAGTTTTATAGAGTTCTATAGAGTTTCATATAGTTTTATATAGTTTTATATAGTTTTGTTACTTTTATATAGTTTTATATAGTTTTGATAGCTTTATATCGTTTTATATAGTTTCCTATAGTTTTATATAGTTTTATATAGTTTTATATAGTTTTATATAGTTTTATATAGTATTATATGTTTTTTATATAGTTTTATTAGTTTTATTAGTTTTATATTGTTTTATATAGCTTTGTACAGTTTTATATAGTTTTATATACTTTTGTTAGTTTTATATAGTTTTATATAGTTTTGTTAGTTTTATATAGCTTTATATAGTGTTATATAGTTTTATATCGTTAAATTTGTTTTATATCGTGTTATATAGTTTTGTATAGTTTTATATAGTTTTATATAGTTTTGTTTGTTTTATGTAGTTTTATATAGTTTTATATTGTTTTATATAGTTTTATATAGTTTTATGTAGTTTTATGTAGTTTTATATAGTTTTATATAGTATTGTTAGTTTTATATAGTTTTATATAGTGTTATATAGTTTTATATAGTTTTATTAGTATTACATAGTTTTATATAGTTTTATATAGTTTTATATAGTGTTATATAGTTTTATATAGTTTTATTAGTTTTATATCATGTTATATAGTTTTATGTAGTTTTATATAGTTTTGTTAGTTTTATATAGTTTTATATAGTTTTATATAGTTTTATATAGTTTTGTTAGTTTTATATAGTTTTATATAGTTTTGAAAGCTTTATATTGTTTTATATAGTTTCCTATAGTTTTATATAGTTTTATATAGTTTTATGTAGTTTTATATAGGTTTATACAGTTTTAGATAGTTTAATATAGTTTTATATAGTTTTATTAGCTTTGTATAGTTTAATATAGTTTTGTTAGTTTTATATAGTTTTATATAGTGTTATATTGTTTCATATAGTTTTGTAAGTTTTATATAGTTTTATATAGTTTTATATAGTTTTATATAGTGTTATATAGTATTATATAGTCTTGTTAGCGTTATATAGTTTTATATAGTTTTATATGGTTTTATAAAGTTTTATTAGTTTCATAGAGTTTTATATAGTTTTGTATAGTTTTATATAGTTTTATATAGTTTTATATAGTTTTATATAGTTCTATATAGTTTTATATAGTTTTATATAGTTTTATATAGTTTTATATAGTTTTATATATTTTTATATAGTTTTATGTAGTTTTATATAGTCTTAGAGAGTTTCATATAGTTTTATATAGTTTTATATAGTTTTATATAGTTTTATATAGTTTTGTTTGTTTTATATAGTTTTATATAGTTTTATATATTTTTATATAGTTTTATGTAGTTTTATATAGTCTTAGAGAGTTTCATATAGTTTTATATAGTTTTATATAGTTTTATATAGTTTTATATAGTTTTGTTTGTTTTACATAGTTTTATATCGTACTATATAGTATTATATAGTACTATATAGTTTTATATAGCTTTATGAGTTTTATATAGTTTTATATAGTTTTGTTAGTTTTATATAGTTTTATATAGTTTTATGTAGTTTTATATAGTTTTATATAGTTTTATATTGTTTTATGTAGTTTTATATAGGTTTATACAGTTTTAGATAGTTTAATATAGTTTTATATAGTTTATTAGTTTTATATAGTTTAATATAGTTTTATATAGTTTTATTAGTTTTATATAGTTTAATATAGTTTTTTTAGTTTTATATAGTTTTATATAGTGTTATATTGTTTCATATAGTTTTGTTAGTTTTATATAGTGTTATATAGTATTATATAGTTTTATATAGTTTTATATAGTTTTATATAGTTTTATGTAGTTTTATATGGTTTTAGAGAGTTTTATAGTGTTTTATATAGTTTTATATAGTTTTATATAGTTTTATATAGTTTTATATTGTTTTATATAGTTTTATATAGTTTTGATAGCTTTATATTGTTTTATATTGTTTTATATAGTTTTATACCGTTTTATATAGTTGTGTTAGTTTTATATAGCTTTATATAGTTTTATATAGTTTTATACAGTTTTATATAGTTTTATACTGTTTTACATAGTTTTATATATCTTTATTAGTTTTCATTATTTTATACAATTTTGTATAGTTTTACATAGTTTCATATAATTTTATATAGTTCTATGCAGTTTTATATAATTTTGTATAGTTTTTTATAGTTTTATATAGTTTTATATAGTTTTATATAGTTTTATATAGTTTTGTTAGTTTTATATAGTTTTATACAGTTTTATATAGATTTATATAGTTTTATATAGTTCTATATAGTTTTATAGAGTTTCATATTGTTGTATATAGTTTTATATAGTGTTATATAGTTTTATATAGTTTTATTAATATTATATAGTTTTATATAGTTTTATATAGTTTTATATAGTTTTATATAGTTTTATATAATTTTGTTAGTTTTATATAGTTTTATATAGTTTTATATAGTTTTATATAGTCCTATATAGTTTTATAGGGTTTCATATAGTTTTATATAGTTTTATTAGTTTTATTAGTTTTATATAGTTTTATATAGTTTTGTTAGTTTTATATAGTATTATATAGTATTATATAGTTTTATATAGTTTTGTTAGTTTTATATAGTTTTATATAGTTTTGAAAGCTTTATATTGTTTTATATAGTTTCCTATAGTTTTATATAGTTTTATATAGTTTTATGTAGTTTTATATAGGTTTATACAGTTTTAGATAGTTTAATATAGTTTTATATAGTTTTATTAGCTTTGTATAGTTTAATATAGTTTTGTTAGTTTTATATAGTTTTATATAGTGTTATATTGTTTCATATAGTTTTGTAAGTTTTATATAGTTTTATATAGTTTTATATAGTTTTATATAGTGTTATATAGTATTATATAGTCTTGTTAGCGTTATATAGTTTTATATAGTTTTATATGGTTTTATAAAGTTTTATTAGTTTCATAGAGTTTTATATAGTTTTGTATAGTTTTATATAGTTTTATATAGTTTTATATAGTTTTATATAGTTCTATATAGTTTTATATAGTTTTATATAGTTTTATATAGTTTTATATAGTTTTATATATTTTTATATAGTTTTATGTAGTTTTATATAGTCTTAGAGAGTTTCATATAGTTTTATATAGTTTTATATAGTTTTATATAGTTTTATATAGTTTTGTTTGTTTTATATAGTTTTATATAGTTTTATATATTTTTATATAGTTTTATGTAGTTTTATATAGTCTTAGAGAGTTTCATATAGTTTTATATAGTTTTATATAGTTTTATATAGTTTTATATAGTTTTGTTTGTTTTACATAGTTTTATATCGTACTATATAGTATTATATAGTACTATATAGTTTTATATAGCTTTATGAGTTTTATATAGTTTTATATAGTTTTGTTAGTTTTATATAGTTTTATATAGTTTTATGTAGTTTTATATAGTTTTATATAGTTTTATATTGTTTTATGTAGTTTTATATAGGTTTATACAGTTTTAGATAGTTTAATATAGTTTTATATAGTTTATTAGTTTTATATAGTTTAATATAGTTTTATATAGTTTTATTAGTTTTATATAGTTTAATATAGTTTTTTTAGTTTTATATAGTTTTATATAGTGTTATATTGTTTCATATAGTTTTGTTAGTTTTATATAGTGTTATATAGTATTATATAGTTTTATATAGTTTTATATAGTTTTATATAGTTTTATGTAGTTTTATATGGTTTTAGAGAGTTTTATAGTGTTTTATATAGTTTTATATAGTTTTATATAGTTTTATATAGTTTTATATTGTTTTATATAGTTTTATATAGTTTTGATAGCTTTATATTGTTTTATATTGTTTTATATAGTTTTATACCGTTTTATATAGTTGTGTTAGTTTTATATAGCTTTATATAGTTTTATATAGTTTTATACAGTTTTATATAGTTTTATACTGTTTTACATAGTTTTATATATCTTTATTAGTTTTCATTATTTTATACAATTTTGTATAGTTTTACATAGTTTCATATAATTTTATATAGTTCTATGCAGTTTTATATAATTTTGTATAGTTTTTTATAGTTTTATATAGTTTTATATAGTTTTATATAGTTTTATATAGTTTTGTTAGTTTTATATAGTTTTATACAGTTTTATATAGATTTATATAGTTTTATATAGTTCTATATAGTTTTATAGAGTTTCATATTGTTGTATATAGTTTTATATAGTGTTATATAGTTTTATATAGTTTTATTAATATTATATAGTTTTATAT